>NW_011889462.1:621197-707858 GCF_000151845.1 Pteropus vampyrus
TAACCACATTGCTGCCACTCTACCTCCAAAGGCCTTGGACAGGGCCCTGGGAGTGTGTGTGTGTGGGCGGCAGTGTGAACAGGGCCCAGAGATGAGGAGTAAGTGTGGGGCCTGGATAGAGAGAGAGAGAGAGAGAGAGAGAGAGAGAGAGAGAGAGAGAGAGAGAGAATGTGAGTGTGTGTGTGTGTGTGTGTGTGTGTAGTGAGGGTTCTGGTCATAGAGTCAGGGAAGTCCAGTCGTGAGGGGGTCCTGATGTGAGGGAATAGATTCAGGGGAGGCCCTTGTTAGGTTTGCCAAAGGAGGAAGGCACAAAGCCAAAGGGGTTAAGCAAGATTTATTGTATGTAGCAGAGTGACAGCCTGGCTGAGCGGAAGATGGCATCAGCCCTGAATGCCAGGGGACCTGAAACTTATATGGGGCTTGAGGCGGGCTTTTCCGGTGGGAATATTTTGGGCAGATAAATTGGTGGAGAAGGGAGAATCCAGTAAAGCAGGAGGTGAGCATGTAGCGTTGCTAACTTGGATGCAAAGTCCAGTTTCCACAAAAAGGTAAGGGAGAAATCTCGTTCCCACACTAAGGTGGGGGAGGGCGGGATAGGGATAGGGCCCTCCTGAACCTAACAGCTCTGAAGTGTGGGGCATGGCTAGAGTTTAGGAAGATCAGATGGGGTGTGGGAGCATAGAAGACAAGGGGACAATTGTTATGCAGATTTATGTTCTAGGACTTCTTATAGATAGAGATTTCTCTTACGAATGTAAATATTTTTACAAAGGGTAAATTCTACATGGTTTTCATATATTCTTCTGTGTCTGCTGTTTTTAAATATTAACCAACCTAAAATAGTATCCTAAAAATGCATATTTTGGAGTAGCAAACTCTGCTCCCCTTCAGTTGACAGGAGAAATATAATAACGGCATTTTTGTGGGTTAGAAGTTTATTCTTCAATGAAGCTGGTGAGCTAGTCATGTATATATACACAGATTAAGGTAAATATCTGCATATCCAATGAAACAAAGTTGCAGAATACTGTTTATATATAGTTCAAGACTGTATATGTAGTAGAACTGTAAACATGTGGACATAAGAACCTCTAAACCTGTACAGAATTTTTATGAGTTTATTTGAGCCAAATTGATGACATATGCTGGGAAGCAAGATCTCACATGCTCCCAAGAATAAGAGTTTTGCAGCTTCTTTTATGTATTTGAAATTAAGGAGGGGACATAAAGAAGACTGGAGAAAGCAAGGTGGTGATTGGATTATAGGATAGTTAGCAAGATTATGTCCTCTCTTGAGGATTAAGGCCCTCTTGGAGGGGTATTACTTCTGGTGTTTCAAAGGCATGTTAACCTAGATGCACAAGAACAATGAACAGGGCTGGCTTAAAACCTTTTACTAAAGAGGTTGTAGGCCTAGGGCATGACTACCCATCATGGCCTGCCCAGTTAAAAATTTATGATCTACTATACCACTTCCCTTTTGTCCAGTCAACAAATGAAAGTGATTCATGGAAGATGCATGAGAACTACATAAATTGACTAAATGTTAAACCGGGATGTATTCAGAGCCAACAACATGCTGCTGCCCGACCATGGAAAACCTACAAACGAAGTAAGATTCCTACTGGGATTACTAACAAACTATTTACCCACTCCATGAAAGGAAAGCAGGAAAAACAGAGTCTTTAAATTGTACCCTACACAAAATAAACCCAACCATTCATTCCCTAAGCCGGACCATGGAGAACCTATAGAACAAAGACTGGGCTTGTTGCAGGATACTCAGATAGAGAGCTGAGACACAGAGGCAATAAGCAGGAAGTAGTGTTTATTGGTGCTGACACCAGCTCAGCGGATTCACATCCAAAGGCTGAGCCCAATCGCAGTGGGGCTTTCTCTTTTATACACATCTTATACTTCCTCATAGTTACAGACTTGAATGTTCTTTCAATATAAGGAAAGTGTATTTTGATTGGTTGGCAGGCCATAAGGGGAAGTGAATCACTTTCAACAGTCCTAGGAAGCAGTTAGCTCAGGCCTTGCTACCACATTCCCCTCTTTGATGCTCAGGCCCAAGATTGGGTCAGAGAGCATCATCTTCATCCTGTTCTTGGTCTAAGGGCTGATATTTCCATACTATATGACCTGACTACCTATCCTGATTCCCTCTTTACATTTACAATCTCAGGGGTCACACTCAAGGATGAGCTTAGTAGAAACACAAATAGAGTCCTTAGGGGTATGTTGGCGATCTTGGTGGGGTGTCGCCTCCCTCAGGCTACTGTTGCGCATGGATTGGTCAGCTTCCGGTGTGACCAAAGAGGGTCCAATGTTCTTTCAATCTGCAAGTCCAGTCGACATCTTCTTTTGGAGGGTTAGTCTGAGGGACTCTGTGGAGTCTGAAATGCACTCCCAATCTATGGCCACTGGCTTTAGCCTGCTATGGTGAATCCAAGGCGTCATCTCGGCAACCTTTACTGCAGTGGGGGTGGACAAGATAACAGTGAATGGGCCCCTCCAAAGAGGCCCTAAGGGTTAGACATTCCATTCCTTGACCTACACCGAACCTCCTGGCCTAAAGGAATGGGCCTCAGTAGTCAGACTAACAGGCAGCCTTTCCCTAACCCAGTGGTTGAGAACCTGCAAAGTGTAGTACTCAGGGCTTGTAACTGCTGTCTCAGAGTCAATTCGCCTGTTTCCTTTAGGTCTCCTCACATTCCCTTGATAAACAGGGGTGGCTGCTCATACAGGATCTTGTAAGGGGAGAACCCAGTCTTCTTGGTTGGGGCCAACTTGGCTCTTAATAGTGCCATAGGCAGGACTTCTTCTCAATGTATATGTGAAGAACTCTTGACATAGTTTTCTCAACTGAGTCTTAAGGGTCCTGTTCATGTGTTCCACCTATCCCGAACTCTGTGCTCGACAGGCAGTATGCAATTTCTATCTGATGTTCAAATTTTTGGCTAGCAGCTGCACTGTTTCTGCTATGAAGGCAGGTCTGTTATCTGAGCCAATGGTAATTGGTAGGCCAAATCGTGGAACAATTTCTCGGAGGAGCAGTCTGGCTACTTCTCGGGCCTTCTCATTCCAGGTGGGGTAAGCCTCTAGCCAACTGGAATATGAGCACAGAAAGACCAAGAGATACTTGTAGCCCTGGGATCGAGGCATCTCAGTGATGTCTACTTCCAGGTCCTCAAAGGGTGTTCCTCCCACACTCTTGGACCCCTGGAGGGGCCATGGCCCCTTTCATGGATTGTTTCAGCACATATCTCTCATCATTCACACACTACTCGGGAGATGCTAGAGGGCCAGGGGATGTAGAAATACTGGCCCAATGTGGTTTGAATAGCCGTTCGGCCCATGTGAGTTTTCTGATGGAACTGTCTGACAAAGGCTGGGGCTAGGGCCTCAGGAATTGCTATTCGCCCGTCCTCAAACTTCCACCATCCACTAGAGAGGTAACTTCCATTTTCAGTCTTAAACCAGGCATCCTCATGCTGTGAATACTTAGGGTCCCACTCCGCTAAGGGAGTGGGGAACAGGGCGTCAGTCAGAGTTGTTGGTTCTGTTACCCTCTTGAAGGCCACGAGCTTTGCATCGCGATCCGCTTTGCGGCTTCCCCGAGCAGTCACAGTGTCTCCTTTTTGATGTCCCCGGCAATACATGACTGCTACTCTCTTAGGGGCCCATATAGCATCTAGGAGCTCAAGGATCTCTTTTCCATACTTTATGTCTTTCCCCCCGTGAGTTGATCAGGCCTTTCTCCTCATATAAGTCCCCATGTACGTGGAGGGTAGTAAAGGCATAGTTAGAGTCAGTATATATATTGACATGTACTCCTGCTGCCAACTGGAGGGCTAAGGTCAGTGCAATGAGCTCTGTTTTCTGGGCTGAGGTTCCCCTAGTCAGAGGTTTTGCCTCAATGGTGGAATATAGGGTCACCACAGCATATCCTGCAAGGCGTTCACCTCCCCTCACAAAGTTGCTACCATCAGTGCAGTATTCCACACCAAGGTTCTTATGGGGCTGGTCTGTCAAGTCGTGTGGGCTGGAAAACACTTCATCCATGACTTCGATGCAATCGTGGTCTGCCTGGCCAGGCCCAACGGGTAGCAAGGTGACTGGGTTCAAGGTTCGTACTATGTCTAGGCGATTCGTGGATTCTCGCACAGCATTCCTTGGCATCTGACCATCCAGGTATTGGTTAGCCAATATTGTCCCTTATACTCTAGTAATGTTATTACTGAATGTGGTACCCGAACTGTCAGTTCTATTTCCATAGTCTGTTTGTTGGCCTGTGACACAAGGAAGAGAGTGGCTGCGAGTGCTCGCAAGCAGGGTCGGCAGCCTTGGGCAATGGGGTCAAGTTGTTTAGAGAGATAGGCCACAGGGCAATGCTAGGTTCCCATCATTTGAGTCAAGACCCCAACTGCAACACCTGCCCATTCATGTACATATAAGAAGAAAGGTTTGGAAAGGTTAGGCAGTCCCAAACCAGGCACACTAGTGAGGGCTTGCTTAATATCTTCAAAGGCCTTTTGCTGTGCCTGTTCCCGCACTAGGGACTCTCGTTCGCCCCGCTTTGTGATTTTGCCAAGACAGAGAAGTTGAGTATCCAAATCCCAAAGAAGACTGCGGCACCTAGGAACTCCCAAACCTGTTGTCAGGTAGATGGAATGGGTATCGAGCAGACAACCTGTTTTCTTTTCGGGTAGTGTTGGTGGTTCCCCTGGGATATGTGCAAGCCAAGGTATTTAATTTTCTCCTGAAAGATTTGGGCTTTTTTCCTGGAAACCTTATAGCCAGCTTCCCATAAGAGGGTGAGGAGCATTTGTGTTCCCTCCACACATTCTCCTTGTGTTTTCTCTGTCAGCAGTAGATCATCTACATGCTGGAGCAGGGCACAGCCATTCTGGTCTGCTGGGAAAGCTTTTAGATCGGAGGCCAGTGCTGTTCCAAAAATGGTTGGAGAGTTTTTAAAACCCTGAGGCAATCTAGTCTAAGTTAGCTGGCCTTTGTCTCCATTCTCAGGATTTTCCCACTGGAAGGTGAAGATCAGCTGGCTCTTAGGGGCCTGGTGTATGCAGAAAAAGGCATCCTTAAGATCCAGACATGTGAAGAAGGTTGTGTCTTTGGGGATAAGTCCCGGGAGGGTGAACAGGTTGGGGATGATTGTATGCAGGGTGACAGTAGGCTGGTTTATGGCCCACAGGTCCTGGACTGGCTGATAATCATCAGTCCCTTGTTTTTTGGACTGGTAAGAGAGGTGTATTCCATGGTGACAGGCACAGCTGAAGGATCCCATACTTAATGAGTCTCTCCAGATGTTTATGGATCCCAATCTGTGCCTTATGAGGGATAAAATAGTATTTCTGATATATGGGCTCTGTTCCTGGTCTCAGCTCTACCAGTACTGGGGGAATATTCCAGGCTAGTCCAGAGGGATTGTCTTCAGCTCATACCCTAGGTATTTTGAAGGGGCGCTCAGGTCCAAGTTGTAGCCTTCCTTCGAGACTATAAAGGAGCCATTCTTCTCCCTGGGGAACCATGAGTGTCATGATCCTTGCTTCTGGTTTTCCCAGGGTTAGGGCTACTTGGCCGTGGGAGGTGAAGATTTTTTGGGCCTGCAATTCTCGTAACAGGTCTCGACCCATTAAAGCCATTGGGCAGTCAGGGAGGCATAAGAACTTGTGAATGACTTCACGGCCTCCCAGGTTGCATCATCAGGGCAGCAGGAAAGGGCAATGAGTCTGGCTGCCCATAGCCCCCACAATGGTGGCCTGTCTCTGTGAAAGGGGGCCTACAAGTTGAGTCACCACAGAATGTTCTGCCCCCATTACTACCATAAAGTCATTGAGTCGGCCCCCTACAGTCATTTGGACCATAGGCTCCTGGAGGCCTAACAGAATGGAGCCCCATCTGGCCTACTCTTCTCCATAGTCCACCAGGGCAGCCAGGCCAACAAAATTGTCTTCTGGGGCCTCATGTAGTTGCCATGTTGGCTGGTACCATTCTTGGAACAGTTGGCCTCTTCCTCTTGGGCATGGATTGGGCTGGGCTGGTAAGTGACTAACTGTTGGGGGCACTTGTTTTTCCAGTGATCTTTTTGGTGGCAATGAGCACACTGGTCCTGCCCCAACCTCATTTCTGAGTGAGGTGGTTCTTTCAGTCACTTTCTCCTCTGGCTCTGTCCCCGGCATGTCAGGGCACCTCTCCAGGAGTGCCCTGATCATTCTACCAGGGCAGCAGCAAGCAGATCTACTTTCCTTCTCATTTTTTGGTCTGTTTCCCATCAGGCTTCTTGTTCTTGGTTGACGAACACTTTCATTGCCACCTCTAACAATTGACTGGTGTTCATACTAGCAAAGTTCTCCAATTTTTTGCACTTTGCTCTGGATGTCCCCCTGGGCCTAAGTGACAAAAGCTGCATTAACCATCCTCTGGTTTTTGGCCACCTCTGGGTCAAAGTCGGTGTAAAGGTAAAACGTCTCACACAGCCTCTCATAGATTTGGCTTGGGCTTTCCTCAGGTCCCTGAAGTATCTCCCAGGTCTTACTCATATTCATGGCTTTCTTCTCTCCTTTTTTTTAGACTGCCTAGGAGGGCCTCCTGATAGCACTTGAGCATCTGGAGTCCCCTGTCCTCATTGGGATCCCTTTGGGGGTCCTCCTCAGGGAAATGGTTTTGGGCATAGGCCTGAGCGTTTAAGGTCCCTACCTAGCCACTTTAAAGCTGCCTGGTTGACTCGCCAGCATTCCCTCTATTGAAGAGGGTCAAGAGGATCTGGTAGCAATTGACCCAAATGGGCTTATGCATCTGGATGATAGATTGTAGTAGATTGATCATGGCCTGAGGCTTCTTTGTGAAGAAGTGAGTATAATTTTACCAGTTTGAGAGGTCAGTGGTGGTGAAAGGCTGGTACACAAAGGCGCGTCAGCCCTGTATGTGGCCATCCTGGTCATAGTATATGGGGCCCTGTGTTTCACACAGGGGTAATTGGAGGGCCTCTTCTCTAGAGACTGCTGCTTTTGGTTGGGTTCCAGTTGGGCCATAGCGGGTCAGGACAGGAGGTAGTGAAGAATCTACAGAGGTCAATGAGGACGGGGTGTTTTCACGTGGACTTGGGGACAAGTGTCCCAGGGGCATAGCCGGCTGCTCCGGGGCCCTCGGCAAGGGTGGATAAATGAGAGCATATGGCAGTGTGGTATCCTCTGGCTCACTTTGCAAGATTGGTTTCTTTTCTTTAGGTCGGCATTTGGAGGTTGCGGTGGCCTGGGCCAACATTACTCTGTAATTCTCTTTTAGACAGGCTCTCAACCAAGGAGGTCGGGTCAGAACTACAGCCTACCAACTATCAGACCTTGGCTATGACTGCCTTGTCCAGGGCCACCCCACATAAAATGAGGGCCCGTCTATCTCACAAAAATAGGAAGTTTCTGGGAGGTGAGCTTCACACCATAATCTCCTGAAAAGTCCTCCTTAAAACTCTTTATTATACATCCTAAGGTGGTCTGCTTTCTCTCTTGTCCACCCACATTTCACCCGTGTGACAGTGACGCATATACGCTCAGAGATTCACTTTGCCCATATCCAGCCACTCCCTTCGCAGGGATATTTCAGGTGTGTCTTAGCAATTGGTGGGTTGATATAAGACCCCAACTCAGATCACTGGAGTAGACTCCTCATGTAGATCCAGTGATACCACCGTAAGCCATATGAAGTTCACCACAGACCCATTTATAAGGGCTCAACTCTTACTTTGTGGCCAGGCCGTGTCTCATTCACACTCAGGCACTCATCATTCAAACACCACCTTCCACTGAAAATACCTGAGAGGTCACGGTTTTGTCTCCCTCTACAGACTACTTGGATGACCTCAGGAGTTGGTCAGACTGTCCTTTTGCCTCTTTAAGGGCAGGCCAAATACCTGGACTCGGGTCCTCACCAGTCCGTCAGGCAGTGCTCCTGCGCTGGTTCCTGCACCTCACTGGGTTCAGTTGTCCTCTGGGAGCCGCCGCCTTGATCTGCTGGAAGAGTCATTTTCCCCTACGGACAACAGGTCTGCTGGTGCCAGGTGGAGTTCGCTTCTCCCAGTGTCCTGGGAGCCAAAGCCCAATGACAAGGGAGGCTAGAACTCGCCATCTCTGATCCCCGAAGAGCCCCCAGAAATGTTGCAAGATACTCGGACAGAGAGATAGGACACCAAGGCAATAAGCAGGAAGTAACATTTATTAGTGCTGGCACCGGCTCAATGGATTCACATTCAAAGGCTGAACCCTGATCGCTGTGGGGTTTTCCCTTTTATACACATCTTATACTTTCTCATAGTTACAGACTTGCATGTTCTTTCTATATGAGGAAAGTGTATTTTGACTGGTTGGCAGGCCGTAAGGGGAAGTGAATAACTTCCAACTGTCCTAGGAAGAAGTTTAGCTCGGGCCTCGCTACCACAGGATTACTAGCATGCTTTTCACGATGCATTCCCATATCATCAAAGGAAAACAGAGAAACAAAGTCTTTAAACTGTAGTACATGGAGACTAAGAATGACGCATAAACTGAATTTCTCCAACACTTGGGGTCTCTCTCATTATCTGTCTCTGAGAGGAGACCTTATCTGTCTATGGAGCATTATTCCTTCTCTAATAAACTTTTTTCTTTTGTCTCTAACCCTGGCCCGTGCTTGAATCCTTTCTCTGCACAGTCAAGGATGCTTCCTCTCTTTGGTGCAAGACTTGAGACCTCTGGGGGAAGGGAGGATGGAATTTGCCCTGTCCTGCAACAAAAGTTCCAGAATAGATAATAATTTTAAAAGTAAGTGCACAATTTAGACTTGAAAGGCAGGAGAGCGAGATGGAGTATACAAGGGAGGCTTCACCTATCCCAGTAATGGTGGTGCTGTTAAAACAGACTGGGTGCTGCCTGCTTACTCTATTGTGTTTATGTTGTGTGAGAAAATTAACCAGAGCGCTGTTAGCTTTTCAAATGCCAGGCTGGAGGAGACTCTGACAGAACAAAGGGACTGCTAATTTGAGGAGGCTGGCAAGATGTTTCATGGGAGTGGTACAGTCGGTTTCTAAAATGGGAATAGGGGATATGTTCTGAGGCTGGGCAGGCTGGACTTTCTGGAAAGGAATGAAGAGGAAGAAGGGCTAAGTGGTGCGCAGGCACAGGTGAGGAGACAGACCTCGAAAGCCACAGTGGCCAAGTCTCACGTCTCAAGTCCTTCAAGGTCTCATACATTGTTCAGCAGTCTGTTCCAATTAAATTCAGTCAAGAGATTTTGAGGCCAGTTTTTGAGCAGGTCAGTTTTATTAGCTGTCTGTTTTCCTGGTTCTGTCTGGTGAACTTTGTTGCTCTTAAGAGAAAAGCTATTGTTTTTAAAAATTGCCCTTAAACCTGAACTTCAACACACTCTGTTTCAAGTAAAGTCAGTTATTTTGGGGACAGCTTCAGAGCTCTTTTTTCTTATTGACTGCCTCTTCCCTGGGCAATAGCTATGATCCACTCACTATTCAGGGAGCTGGGTGGGTGTGGCAGCTTCTGGTCTTCTCAGCTTGCTTTTCCTGGTATGGAACCTCTTCCCTAACAGTGAGCTAAGGAAAGAGTGATTAGGACCCTAATATTTTTGGCCTGCTTTGCCTGAGATGAAGCCTCTATCCTACAGGTCGAGGAAGGAAGCCCCCTACCTCTCAGCTACATTCACCAGGAATTTAGCCTCTTTAGCCTGGAGTTGGAGATGAGAAATGCTGGTGGCCTACTTCTCCTGTTGAAATACAAAAACTTTTTGTATAAGAAAAACATTCCTGTGTTTCTCTTTTATTCTCATACTACTATGTTGCTGACACTAGATGTGTAGATTTGCCACACATCAACCAGTTCTGTGACACCAGTGGAGTGTCCTTCAATTCAATTCAGTTCTGACTATCTACCTGGAGTTAGCTTCAGATCCCACAGGCTGAGGGTTCAGTTCCACGGGACTGCCAGACTTCAGATGCCAGTCACCTGTACTTAAGACTGACTGGCTATAAACCGGGGTTCCAATGATCCTCTCCTTGGGCTTGATAATTTGCAAAAATGTTTCACAGAACTCAGGGAAACTTACTTATGCTTACCAGTTTATTATAAAGGTTAAGTTAACCTAAAAATAAAAAATCCTTTCAAAATGAGAAGGAAACAAACATTTATTTGAGATCAATAAGAATAGCTTATTCAGGACTCAATGAATAAACCCAAAAAGTGTTCTGATTAGGAGACAAAGGCAATGAGAAAGGGAAGGGGAACAATTACATCGATAGAAGTAAGGCATTTCTTTCCTTTTTCAAAAAAATAATCTATTAATTAATTTTTTTATGGTGACATTGGTTAACGAAATCCAGTAAGTTTCAACTGTACACTTTAACAGTAAGGCATATATATGTTTACACTATGTGTTCACCTCCCATAGTTAGATTTCTTTCTGTCACCACATATTTGACCCCCTTTACCCTGTCTACCTCTCCCCTTCCTCCTACCCTCTGGTAACCACTAGTCTATTGTCCATGACCATGAGTCTCTGTTTGTTTGTCCTGTTCATTTATTGCTTTTAGGTTTATATCTCACATATAAGTGATATCATGTGGCTTTCAATCTTTTCTGTCTGGCTTATTTCGCTTAGTATGATTATTTCAAGGTCCATCCATGTTGTCACAAATGGCAGTATTTCATCTTCTTATGGCTGAATAATATTCCATTGTATATATGTACCACAGCTTCTTTAACCAATCATCTATCGTAGGACACTTTGGTTGCTTCCATGTCCTGGCCACTGTGAATAGTGCTGCTATGAACATCAGTGTACAAATATCTTTTCGGATATGGGTTTTCAAGTATTTGGGTTAAATACCCAGTAGAAGGATTGCTGGATCATATGGTAGATCAATTCTTAGTTTTTTGAGGAACCTCCATACTGTTTTCCATAGTGGCTGTACCAATTTGCAGTCCCACCAGCAGTGTATAAGGGTTACTTTTTTCCGCATCCTCTCCAACATTTATTACTTGTCCTGTTGATTATAGCTATTCTAACAGGTGTGAGATGATATTTCATTGTGGTTTTCATTTGCATTTCCCTAGTAGCTAGCAATGTTGAGCATCTTTTCAAAGATTTGTTGGCCATTTGTATGTCTGAAGGAAGGCATTTCTATTGGTGCAGATAACATAGTGATGTTTATTCTTTTTTTTCTTTTTTAAATTTAATTTTTTTTACAGTTACAGTTGACATATAATATTATTTTCAAGTATATAACATAATGATTAGACATTTATGTAACTTATGAAATGATCATCCTGATAAGTCTAGTATCTGACACCATACATAGTTATTACAATATTGTTGACTATAATCCTTATGTTATACTTTAATCCCTGAATGTTTTTATAACTGGCCGTTTGTACTTCTTAATCTCTTTATCTTTTTCACTTATCTTCCCCAAACTCCCTGCTATCTGGTAACCATCAATTTGTTTTCTGTATCTATGAGTTTGTTTGTTTGATTATTTTAGTTTTTTAGATTCCACATATAAGTGAAATCATGGTATTTGTCTTTGTCTACCTTCTTTCACTTAGCATAACACCCTCTAGGTCCATCCATGTTTTCACAAATGGTAAGATTTCATTCTTTTTTATTGTTGCATATTATTCTACTATATATATATGTAACATATCTTTTTTATCCATTCATCTATCGAAGGACACTTAGGTTGCTTCCAAATCTTGGCTATTGTATATAATGCTGCAGTGAACATAGGGGTGCATATATCTTTTCAAATTAGCGTTTTGGATTTTTTCAGGTAAATACCCAGAAGTGGAAATGCTGAGTCGTATGATAGTTTCATTTTTAACTTTTTGAAGAACTTCCATACTGTTTTCTGTTGTGGCTGCACCAATTTACAATCCCACCAACAGTGATGAAGATTCTCTTTTCTCCATATCCTCGTCGACACTTACTGTTGGCTTATTAATAATAGCCATTCTGTTTGATCTCTCATTGTGGTTTTAATTTGCATTTCTCTGATGATTAGTGACGTTGAGCATTTTTTCATATGTCTATTGGCTATCAGTATGTTCTCTTTGGAGAAATGTCTATTCAGGTCCTCTGCCCATTTTATAATTGAATTGTTAGGGTTTTTTTGGTGTTAAGTTGTGTGAGTTCTTTATATATTTTGGATATGAACCCCAATATAACATTAGTGAGTATATTCTCCCATTAAATAGGTTGCCTTTTCATTTGTTGATGGTTTACTTAGCTGTGCAAAACCTTTTTAGTTTTATGTAGTCCCATTTGTTTATTTTTTCTTTTGTTTTCCTTGCCTGAGAAGACACATCAAAAAAAAAATATTGCTAAGAGTGATGTCAAAGAATTTACTGCTTATGTTTTCTAGGAGTTTAATGGTTTTTCAGGTCTTACATTTAAGTCTTTAGTCCATTTTGAGTTTATTTTTGTACATGGTGTAAGGAAGTGGTCTAGTGTAATTTTTTGCATGTATCTGCCAATTTTCCCAACACCATTTATTGAAGAGACTGTCTTTACCTCACTGTATATTTGTACCTCCTTTGTCATAGATTAATTGACCATATAGATGTGGGTTTATTTCTGGGTTCTCTGTTCTGTTCCATTGACTTATGTGTCTGTTTTTATGCTAGTACCATGCTGTTTGATATCAGGTAGTGTGATATCTCCAACTTTGATCTGCTTTCTCAAGACTGCTTTGTCTATGTGAGTGTCTTGTGTGTGTGTAGTGTGTGTGTCTGTGTGTGTGTGTGTATTATCCAGTCCATTATTCAGGGTCTTTTGTTGTTGCATATAAATTTTAGGATTATTCATTCTAGTATTGTGAAAAATGCCATTGGTATTTTGATAGCCATTGCATTGAATCTGTAGATTGGATAGATGGACATTTTAATGATATTAATTCTTCCTACCCATGAACATGGTATATCTTTCCATTTATTTGTATCTTCTCCAATATCTTTCTTTAATGTCTACGGTTTTCAAGTACTGGTTTTTTACTTCCTTGGTTAGATTTATTCCTAGGTATTTTTTAGATGCAATTATAAATGGGATTGTTTTCTTAATTTTTCTTTCTGATAGTTTTCTATTGGTGTATGAAAATATAACTGCTTTCTAAATATTAATTTTGTATCCTGCTACTTTGTGGAATTCACATATTCTATTAGTTTTTTAGTGGAATCTTTAGGATTATTTCTATATAATATCATGTCATCTGCAAATAATGACAGTTTTACCTCTTTCTTTCCAATTTGGATGCCTTTTATTTATTTTTCTTGTCCAATTGCTATGGCTAAGCCTTTCAACACTATGTTGAATAGAAGTGGTGAAAGTTGACGTCCTTTTCTTATTCTTGATCTTAAAGGAAAAGATCAGGAATTCCCCACTGAGTATGATGTTAGTTGTGGGTTTATCATATATGGCCTTTATTATGTTGAGGTATGTTTCCTCTAACCCCACTTTGCTGAGAGTTTTTTTTTTAATCATAAATAGATGCTGGTTTTGTCAAATGCTTTTTCTGCATTAGTCGATATGATCACATGATTTTTATCCTTCATTTTATGTGGTGTATCACGTTAATTGATTTGTGGATATTGAACTAAATTTCATCCTGGGAATAAAATCCACTTGAGCATATTGTATAATCTTTTTAATGTAATGCCGAATTTGGTTTGTTAATATTTTGTTGAGGCTTAGGCATCTATATTTATTAGGGATATTGGCCTATAATTTTATTTTTTTGTAATATGTTTGTCTGGCTTTGGTATCAGGGTAATGATGGCCTTGTAAAATGAGTTTGGGAGGCTTCTCTCCTCTTAAATTTTTGAAATAGTTTGAGGATAGGTATTAATTCTTTGAATGTTTGATAAATTTACTTATGAAGCCATCTGATCCAGACTTTTGTTCGTGGGAGGTTTTTCTTTCTTTCTTTCTTTCTTTTTTCTGATTTGATTTTGTTAGGTGTTATATGTCTATTCAGATTTTCTTTCCTTCCTAATTCAGTATTGAAAGATTGTTCTAGGAATTTATCCATTTCTTCCAGGTTGTCCAGTTTGTTGGCATATAATTTTTCATATTATTTCTTTATAATCCTTTGTATTTCTGTGATGTTAGTTATCATTTCTTTTTCATTTTTGATTTTATTTATTTGTGCCCTCTCTGTTTTTATTCTGATGAGTCTGACTAAAGTTATATCAAGTTTGTTTATCTTTTCAAAGAAAAACTCTTAGTTTTGTTGATTTTTTTGTATTTTATTTTATTTTATTTATTTCCACTATGATCTTTATTATTTCCTTTCTTCAACTGCCTTTGGGTTTTGTTTGCTATTCTTTTTCTAATTCTTTTAGGTGTAAGATTAGATTGTTTATTTGAGATTTTTCTTTTTTCTGGAGGTTGACCTGTTATAAATTTGCTATAAATTTCCCTCTTAAAACTGCTTTGGCTATGTCCCATAGTTTTTGGTCACTGTGTTTTAATTATCATTTGTCTTACGGTGTCTTTTGATTTTTTCCTTGATCTCATTGTTAACCCATTTATTGCTTAGTAGCATGTTATTTATATTCCACATGATTGCATGTTTATTAGTTTTCATCTTGAAATTGATTTGTAGTTTCATAGTAGTGTGATAAAAAAAAAAAAACGCTTGATATGATTTCAATTTGCTTAAATTTACCAGGACTTGTTTTGTAGCCTAAGGGTAGTCTATCCTGGAAGAAGTTCTATGTGCACTTGAAAAGAATGTATATTCTGCTGCTTTTGGGTGAAAGGTCCTAAAAATTATTAATTAAGTCCATCTGGTCTAATGTATCATTTAAGACCACAGTTTCCTTGTTGATTTTCTGTTTGGATGATCTATCTATTGATGTCAATGGGGTATTAAAGTCCCCCACTATTACTGTATTACTGTTGATCTCTCCATTTATGTTTGTCAATAATTGCTTTCTATATTTAAGTGCTCCTATGTTGGGTATATAAATGTTTACAAGGGTTATATCCTCTTGTTGGATTGATCCCTTTATCCTTATGAGATATCCTTCTTTGTCTCTTGTTACAGCCTTTGTTTTACAATCTATTTTGTCTCATATAAATATTGCTACACCAGCTTTTTTTTTTTGTTTCATTTGCAGAAAATATCCTCTTCCATCTCTTTACTTTCAGTCTGTGTGTGCCCTTCGATCTGAAGTGAGTCTCTGTAGGCAGCATATGTATGTATCTTGTCTTGTTATCCATTCAGCCATCCCATGTCTTTTGATTGGAGCATTTAGTCCATTGACATTTAAGATAATTAATCATAGGTATGTAATTATTGACATTTTATTTATTGTTTTTATAGTTCTATTCTGTTTCTTGTTTCTTATTCTCTTGCTCTCTTGTATGTTAATGATTTTCTGTACTGTTGTGTTTGGATTCCTTCTTGTTAATTTCTTGTATATCTCTTATAGATTTTTGGTTTGTGGTTACCATATGCTTCTTTTATACCAAGCTATGTTTATAGCAGTCTATTTTAAATTGATGACCACTTAAGGTAGATCATATTCTAAATCATTATCATTTTTACTCTTTCTTCCGTGTTTATGTTTGGCTTTATTTTTTTCCTTCTTTTGTGTCTGTATATTTATGTATATCCCTTAATATATTGTTGGTTTACATATAGTCTTCCTACTTAAGTCTTTTAACCTTTATACTACTTTATAGGTGGTTGATCAATTGCTTTTACTAAGTGTTTGCCTTTGTCCATGAGCATTTTTTCCTTTTGTGTATTTTCTTATTTATCTTTTTTATTCTACTTAAAGAAAGCCTTTAACATTTTTTATTTTTATTTTTTGTAATACTGGTTTGGTGGTGTTGAACTCCTTTAGGTTTTTCTTGTCTTGGAAACTCTCTCTCCTTTGATTCTGATAGCCTTGGTAGGCAGAATAATCTTGGTCCTAGGTCTTTCCTTTTCATCATATTGAATATTTCATGATAATTTCTTCTGGCCTGCAAAGTTTCTGTTAGAAATCAGCTGCGGCCATATAGAAGCTCCCTTGCACATAACTAACTGCTTTTTTTCTTGCCACTTTTAAGATTCTCTGTCTTTAACCTTTGATATTTTAATTTTGGTGTGTCTTGTTGTGGGCCTCTTTAAGTTTATGTTGTTTGGGACTTTCTGCACTTCCTGGACTTGTATATCTATTTTCCATGCCAGGTTAGGGAAGTTTTCAGTCATTACTTCTTCAAATAGGATTTCAATTTGTTGCTCTCTCTCTTCTTCTCTGGTATCCCTATGGTGTGAATGTTTGTATGCTTGATGTTGTCCCAGAGATCCTTTAGACTAGCCTCACTGTTTAAATTTTTTTTTTTTTTTTTTTTTTGCTGTTTCAATTAGGCAGTTTCCATACCTTGTCTTCCAGGTAACTGATTTAGTCTTCTGCTTCATCTAATCTGTTGTTGATTCCCTCTATTGTAGTTATTGTATTCTTCATTTTTGACTGGTTTTTATAGTTTAAAACCATTTTTTATGGTTTCTATGTCCTTTTTTAATGTTTTTCTATGTCTTTGTTGAAGTTCTTACTGAGTTCACCTATTTTTCCTCTAAGTTTATTGAGCTTCCTTATAGTCAGTATTTTGAAAACTATCTGGTAGATATCTTCATTTTGTTTAGTTCTTTTTCTGGAGTTTTGTCTTGTTCTTTCATTTGGGACACATTTCTTTGTTTCCTCACTTTGGCTTCCTCTCTGTGTTTGTTTCTTTGTATTAGGTAGATCTGCTATGTCTCCTGATCTTGGAAGAATAACCTTATGTAGTAGGTGTTCTGTGAGGCCCAGTGGCACACTCTTTCTGGTCATCTGAGCTCGGTGCTCCAGGAGTGTCCTTTGTGTGAGTCGTGTGTGCCTTCCTGTTGTAGTTGGGCCTTGATTGCTGTTGGCATGGCAGTGGGTGTGATTGATCTTCAGGCCGACTGGCTGTGATGGTTGGCCTTGGCTATAGCAGACGAGCTGTTGTACAGGTGCTGACCCTATGAAGTGAGAGTCACTTTAGCAAGGCTCTGGTGCCAGCCCAATTCTCCCTTTGGGTGTGTCATTTGTGGAATAAATGGGTGGTTCTCTGGTGTGGTCTGAAGCCAACCACCAGGTGTGTTGGCTCTGTAGCCTCTTAGGAGCTCCAGTGTAGGACAAAGTCAGTCACTATTTGTGTCTAGCTTGGAACCACCTGGTGGGAACTATTAAATGATCTGCAGTTGGTTGCTGCTTGTACTGAGCTCTGTGGTGCTTGGGAGATCCTACACTACAGATCAAGTTTGGCTGCCACTGGCGTCAGGTTTGGGGACCTTTGGTGGGCACCATGATGCAAGCAGAGGACAGCAACCACTTGTGGTGAGCTTGTGGCGGGCTTGTGGCTGCTTAGTTAAACTACATTCCAAGACAAGTTTGGCCACTGCTTTTGCTAGGTTTGGGGCCACCTGATAAGAATTACAATGCAAGTTAAACTGGTTTCTGCTTGTGCTGAGCTGGGGGCCACTTAGCAAGTTCAAGTTGAAGGCCAGCTCCTGCTTGTTTGTGGACCTTGAGAGATTTTAGGAAAGTCTGCAGCATAAGCTGAGGCAGCTGCTTATGTGGAATAGCCGCTGGAAGAGGTTTGGCCAGTCTCACAAGCTAGATGGGGTGGCGTCTCAAGGAATCAGTAGGGCAGGTTGAGTGGTGTAAGCCAGGTTAATGGACAGCTCAGATGTGACAATTGTCTGCTCTGCATTGGCTGGGTTTGGGGAGGTCTCTCAACAAGGGAACAATGGCACCTTCCAGTCCTTCAGTCCCTGAAGAGAGTGCTTTGACCTCTGCCCCTCTAGCCCTCATCCTGAAGCTAATTCAGTTCCTCACCCTATGTCCTTGATAACTTCTAGAGCTGCCACTTTTGTGCTAGAGCCAAGAGCAAGTGAGCATGTGCACAGGCCCCTTAAGCAAATGCCTGAATCTCCAGCAGCCCTCTGTCTCATGCTATGCAATCCCTGCTGGTTTTCAGAGCTAGAAGTTATGGAGACTTCTCTTCCTGGCATGGAGCCCTCCTGTGTGACTGAGACCCCTTGCTCCTCAGGGGGTACATCCCAGCCGAGATACTCTTCCTGATTCTTAACTGCCATTTGTGGGTGTTGGACCAACCCATTTCTTGTCTTCAACTCTCCTACTAGTCTCGATGTGGCTTCTTCTTTATATCTTTAGATATAGAAATTGTGTTCAGCTAGTCTTCAGGTGATTCTCAATGATGGTTGTTCTGTAATTTAGTTGTGATTTTGATGTGGTTGTGGGAGGAGGCGAGCACAGCATTTATCTCCTTCAACATCTTGATTGGAAGTGGATTATCTCCATGGCGATGTTAATCCTAAACCATGTTTTAAATATTCATTCCAGTAGTTGTTAGTACAGTAGTCATAATATCTGCTTTCCTGTTATCTTTGCAAATACTTCTTTGGGAAGCAAGGTCCAGTCCAAAGGTTATTTTGCCCTGTTTTAACTTTGTAAAGATTTGAGACATAAGATACGCAAGGCAGTTCCTCCGGCATGGCAGCTCCGGCTCCATTTTAAAGTGCCTCATTTATAGTAAAGGATATGAATGAACAACCAGATGAAAGATGAAGTCCAGAAAGGGTTTCTATCCCCATGGAGCTTTTATCCCAGTAGAGTTGAGGTATACCACCATCTTGACATGCAGATGTGTTTGCCAACCCAGAAGCTCTTGAATCTCATACTTTTGGGATTTTAATGGAGGCTTTATCACATAGGGATAATCTGTCATTAACTAATCTACAGTCCTTTCTCCTTCCTGAAGGATGGGTGTGGGATTGAAAATTCCAAGCTTCTAATTATGGGTTGGTCTTTTTGGTGACCAACCCCCATTCTGAAGCTATCCAGGAGCCCACCAAGTGTTGCCTCATTAGAACAAAAGATGCTGCTATTACTCAGGATATTCTAAGGGATTCAGGAGTGCTGTCAGCAACCATGTTTAAAAACCAAATATTAGAACATAAGATACTTCCTTCTAGTGCTCTTATTGCTTAGGAAATTACAAAGGTTTAAGAGCTCTGTGCCAGGAACCAGGGGGAAAGAGACCAATATGTGTATTTTTTATTATTTCACACTCTTGATTGGGGCAGAGGGGAGAGGGAGCCATGTCTTCTTGGCTACATCTGCATGAATAGAGCTTCTGTCAGACTGATCTGGGGAGAATGAAGAGGAAAGGAACAGTCTGTGCAGATTCCACAGACTCCTTCTGTTCTTACCGAGTTTTAGTAGATTTTCGTGAATAAATGATTATTCATTTGTTGAATGCCCTTAGGACAATTTCCAGAGACTTAAAATGGTGTAATTAAAAGAAATAGTTTCTCTGGGGAGAGGATCTTTAGAGTTCCATCTGGAAGTGGAGTTCTGTGGGTAGTATTTATTATCAATGCCATGGTCTTCACACAGAGCTCTCAGGGAAAGGCCTTTCAGCTTGGCTCTTCCCACACCTCTCCTCGTGGGGAGGGGTTGTCATCACATGCCACCTGTCTTTATTCAGCACTTTGTGTGTCCCCATTTTGTTCCCTAGTTCTTACCAAAGTTCCCTGTCTTGCCTGCCATCCTCCAGCAGAGACAGACTCTGAGAGGGTGTATCCTACAGTGGCAGTGGCTTGCAGGCCAACATATCATACACATGGTTTGATGGAAGCTTTGTGCTCTGCATGGTGCTGAATTAGACCATGTCTTTCTACACTGGGGAAGAAGATTCTCCCAGTCCTTGCTCTCCTGCGGGGCAGCCAGTGGGGAGGTTGCCACACACCAGAGAGTAGAAACACACTTGCCAGGTTGAGTAGATGTCATGAGGAACTCACAAATTCCAATGGGACGTGGTGGGAGCCATTCTCCACTGTGACCTCCCTGGGCTTCTCTGCCTCTCATCCCAACTCTCTCCAGACTGGTGACCATCTTTCTGTGAATCTGGATGTCTTGCTTTCTCCCTGGCATCAGTCTTCCAAGTGATTCTGGTGACACAGAGCTCCCCTTGGCCCTTGTTTCTCCTAGCCCAGCACTCACAGGGACTGGCTCTGTCTTAGTTCATTACCCTCTGAGTGAAGTCATTGAGATGCCCAGTCTGGTGAGATGTCCAATCAATTATGGCCATGAGAGATTCGAAAGTAAGGTTATCTAGGCTCAACTCTTTATTGAGTGCATCTCTTACACTCACATGGCCATGAAGTACTGAGAGAATAACTCCCACCCCCATTATGGGCAATTCTCTAAGGACCAACACAAGCAATGCTCATGAAAAAGAGAAGCCATATTTTGAACTATACACCGTAAGACACACAGAGACCCACAGAATCCACTTCCATATCTATGAGGAAGGTGATATGATGCTCCCTGGGAACCCAGGAAGAAAACTCCACTTTTCTTTTCCCCAGCTCTGTCCCCTCTGGAGGACTCCCCTGTTCATGCTGCAGCCCTCAGGGAAATCCCTCTTCAGAGCTAACCTCCCAGCACTGCCCTGGGTTCTCCTCTTGCTCATTCATTTAATAGTGAACAGCATCATTCATTTATTAAGCACTAACTATGTGCCTGACCTGAAGTCAGTCCTGGGAGTGTTCAAGGAAACCTCTCTGAGATTGTTTCCCCATGGGAATCTACTCCAGGTAGCTGTGATGATCACTGCATTGAATGGTAATAAAATATTAATCTTTGTAACAGAAAAATGATCGCAGGGCACTCTGTAGTGGGCACTGTGTTAGGCCACTCACATCGTCTGTTGAGTCCTCTTGGCTATTGGACAGGAGTTCCAGTTCCCCTTGCACAGGACAATGAGACTCAAAGATGGCAACCGTCATGCATTTCAAAGACCCTTCCTTCTGCCCTCATCTTGGCCTTGTCCAAGAACAGGCAAGAAGTGAGTGGCTGAGCCTGGCTTCAGAGTTAAGTCAGCCTGTTTGTCCTACTGTCGGAGACCAGGCTTTAAGGAAGAATAAGGAGGCAAGTACCAAGGGGAGGGCTGGGGGAGTACAAGGACCATGAAGAGAGATGTTGACTGTGTTCATTCCCTTCCCCTCCCACTTCAGAAATCTCATTCCTTTTTCAGAGCCATGGGTCAGTTTCCCCTTACCAGAAAGTCCTCCTGACTTCCATCGTTTCATTTGGTCCACTTCTCCACTTCTTCAGTGCTTTGTTCACACTCTTTTTCTAAACTTTGCTGCTCTACCTTCTGCTACAGGAAGTTGCTTCCTCTCTGTGCCTCACCAAGCCCTGCAAGCTTCTGGGGGAGGAGCAGTGCCTCTATGTACCACAGCAACACTGGAGGCCAGGTTTGAGCAGCTAGACATTTGTAGATATTTCCCAGTGCCTAATTGTGGGTACAGCCAAAGATGAGGTAGCTGAGAACAGCAGGCACTAGGCAAGGATTCCTCCATCAGGAAGTCCTGAGGAGACTTCAAGAACACTAGTAGTGCTACTGTGCTATAACCACATCCATGTGGGACTAGACAGGTTGTAACTCAGTGATCAGAGAGGACATTGGCCGTGAATAAAGATTCTGAGCCTGATTTTCTGTCCCTGAGCTGATGACCCAGAACTCAGGCCACAGTGTTGTCTTCCAGGGGCTAAGTAGGCTGACTCTACCTGCCACAGCAGAGTCTTGGGCTGGGGAGCTGCCTCAGGCTGGGTCTTTGTTAGAGCTGCAGAGACAAGGAAGCACTGCTAACCTGCCTGCTGATGGAATCAGTGCTACTGCAAACAGCATGGCACCCATCAAGATGCCTGGGAGTATGCCAGCATCTATAAAGTCTGGGGTTGTCACATCGTTTTCTATGGATTTGAAAAAAATTATATTTTGGAAAAGGAATAGCAGAGACAGAGCTCATGAGCAAGCAGAACATGGGAGCCCTTGAGAGCACAACTGGACCTTTGTGTGGTTTACAGTGGGGATTCCAAGATCAGACCAAAAGCTGACATCCAGCAGGGTACAGACTTGACTTCAGGCCCCCAATGTCCATGCCATGCCTTCAAGCACTGCTAACTCTACCTGAGGAGACAAGAGAGAAAAGACCAACCCTGAGACCTATACCACCTCCTCCTCTCCCTAGTCCACATCTTACCTATTACTATGTAAAAACTCATTCATGATAAGGTAGATCAACAGTACTGAGAAGAGTTAATGGGGGACAAGTAAGTAACCATCTAATCTAGGCTGGTACAACGCTTTTTATTTCCTCACATCACTGCTAGTGAAGTGATGTCTGGGGACCAGAAGAGTATGGAAGAAGATGGCACTACCCAGGCCTGGTTCTAACTAGGCTACCTGTTGCAGACTTCTGCATTGTGAATAAATCATTGATAGTATTTCAGAGGTGCATGTGGAACCCCATAAGGCTGTGGATGTTGATCCTGCCTGTGCTAAGTCACGTGAGGAACCAGAAAGTTCCTCCCTTTACTGGGCTCAGCAGAGCCACCCACTGCTCACAGCCTGGTTGCAGTGACATATCTGCTGAAGAGCATTTGGCCCCCAGGGACAACACCTTTTTTCGAAGCCTCTTCCCTTGTTCTCATCTTGGCCTCCCTCAGAGCAGGTAAGGAGGCAGAGAAAGTTGTGAGCCCGAGTGAGGGTTGAGCATAAGGGCCAGGAAGGCCAGCTTCTAGAGGCACCCAGAGTTTGGTGGATACCAGTGTGGAACCTGGGACCAGCAGGTCTCCCATCTCAGTGCCCAGCCCTGTTTTCCACCAACTGGGCAAGTACCCTGAATAGCTTGGAATCCCTTGGTCAGTGATGTTAATGAAAATATTTACACCTGGGTCATTGCGAAGTTTAACAAGATAAAGAGTAAAGCGTGGGGCATGACATGCAGTGTGCAGACATGCATTGGTTCTTACTATATTATTATCATTCTTGCTACTTCGATTTGGAATCTTAGTAGCACTGGATTCCTCTGTAGCACTGTCTTGAGGGTGAATGAAGTCTGCATAAATGCCACCAATCGGAAAGTGTTAACAGGCCCTGAGCTTGCCAAAACTCAGTACATCTGATCCATACGAGGCTTCCCAAAGTTGGTCTCTGTCAGAATCACCTGAGAAAAGTATTATTGTCCTAGCATTCTAAATCATTTACTGTTTACCCAGAAATAAACTGAAATAAGATGTATTCCTTTTCTACTGTAGTGTGAATCATTGCCATAGATAACACTTGTTTATTGCCTCCATGACAATTCTGGGGTCAGGAGTCCAGGTGTCAGCATGGCTCTCTGCGCAGGGTCTCAGAGGCCAAGTCAAGGCGTGGGCCAGTGGGGTCTTATGTAGAAGCCCTGGGCAAGAATCTGCTTCCAAGCCCAACCAGACTGCTGGCAGAATCCAGCTGTAAACCAGCAGGGCGGGAGCTGGCTCCTCTCCCACAGGTCTCAGCCTTTCAGCCCTTCAGCCTCGCAGCCCTGCCTACGCCCAGTGGACAATCTGCTTTGTTGCCAGTCTCCATGGTGCCAGTAAACAAGTTTAGGCCTTTGTCAGGCTACCCTCTCCATCCCTTCAAGTGTAACCCAGGAAATAGAACCTTGTGGGAAGGGAGGAGCAGGCCCCAGGGAGGAGAAAGTTGAAGTCTGGGGCGTAGGGTAGCACTCACTGGGAGGACGGGATGGGCGTGGGGGTGGCGATAAGAGCTTAGGTGGGAATCAAGGGAGTGGGAAACCAGAGAGTTCCTGTCAACCCACGTGCTCTTGCTTTTCATTGTTCTCACTTTCTGCATCCATCTTAGCCCACGTATCTCTCTGATGCTTCCATTACTCTCCGAGTAAAGCATTCAGTGCCCCAGGATGCCACGCTTGCACGTACAGAGCCCAGGCGGAGGGACACTCACAACGACCCTGACCCTGACTGTCTCTGTTTAAATCTGTGACTGTGAACTTCGAACAGACCCTTAGAGCTGCCCCTCCCAAGTCATCCTCCCTTTCTGACTCAGTGAAAACTTGGCTTCATGTTAACTGAACCAACAGGAGCTGGGCTGGTCTCTCAGCTGCTTTCCCCAGCTAACCCACAACTCCAGTGATCCCATCCTCTGTCCTTACTTGAGGACATACTCCTGCATTTCCTGTGACCTCCACAGATACATTCTCACTAGCATGAAAGCATGCTGCTTTTTTTCTCTTATCTTAAAAATCCTTCAACCTTTGGATTAAAGGCTACGTGTTGCAGACTTCTGCACTGTGAATAAATCATTGATAGTATTTCAGAGGTGCATGTGGAATCCCATAAGGCTGTGGATGTTGATCCTGTCTGTTCTAAGTCACCTGTGAAGGCCTTTGACTGATTGGATGAGTCTCACCCACATCAAGGAGGGCAATATGCTTTCTTTAGTCTTCTTATTTAAATGTTAATCTAATCCAGAAATGCCCTCACAGACACACCCAGAATACTGTTTGACCAAATGTCTGGGTACTCCCTGTACCAGTCAAGTTGACACATAAAACCAACCATTACACACAGCCTTGTCTTCTCTCATACCCAACACACAATTCATAAGCAAGTCCGGTTGAGTCAAGGCTGAAAATATATTCAGAATTGGACCACTTCTCCCCTCAACCCCTGCTACAGCATTGGTAATAAGCAGTGAGTATTCCTGGGTTACTGAAGTAGCTTCCCAACTGGACTCTCCAAGTTTACACTTGCTCCCCTTCATTCAGTTTTTGGCATAGCAGCTAAATAATTTTTAATATTATGTCCCTCCTCAGTTGCAAACTTTCGGGTGGTTCTCGTTTCCCTCTGAGTACAATCCAGAGTCCTTGCAGAATCTCACAAGACCCTACATGATGTTGCTTTGTTACTTCTGCACTCACCTCCTCATCTTCTCTCCCTCACTCACTCTGTTCCAGGTGTACTTGTTTCAGGCACAGCACCAGGCATCAAAAGCACCAGGCACTATACCACCTTTAGGATGTTTCCACTTGTTCCTTCCTTTGATAGCTCATCTCCTTCACACTTTTTTTTTCTTTCTCTCAAATACCACCTTCTTAAGAGAACTTTCCTGGCTATCTTATTCTAAAATGTAAGTCCCTAACATTCCTTGTCTTTCTTCCTAATTTTACATGTAGCATTTTCATTATCCCACATACTGTGTATTTTATCACAACATGTATTACTACAATGTATGCCTTGAGGCAAATTTCTCCACTTGCCTCCTTCTCCGTACCTTGATACAGAGGTGGCCCCTTCTCTCCTGAAAGTCAGCATTCCTCTCTACTGTCTCCTGCAGCAGCACTTGAAAATACTCAAATCATTTCCATCTTAAAACAGAAAAGAGGCCTCTCTCAATCTTAGGTCCCCTCGAGTTTCCAGTCTTATTTCTCTGACAGGGTCCTCTTCTCCTTGGCTTTCTTCATGACTCTCCTCAGTACACACATGGCCCTTTGTGGAGCTCATAGTCCCCTCACCCCCTGCCTTCTTTATCATGGGCCCTCTCTCTTTTCCTATAACCAGCTCTATTAGACACAGCCAGGTCCTCAAGCTACTATTTGAACCCTTCTTCCCTTTCCGAAAAATTTTCTTCTAGGAATGTCTGTTCCCACCACACCACTCCCCTTCTCTCTTTCCACAGCTGAATGCTCAGAAGTCAGTCCTCAGCCTCAGCATTCTTTAGGGTCATTTTGTCAAGGCTGCTCCTGGGAACACTTTGTTCTTGCCCTCCTTGAAGCTTCATGATGGACACGCTTGCCTGTTGGTTAGGGATATGGATTCTGGCACTGACTCGAGTTCAGGTCCTGACCTCTGTCACTAATGGGCTGTGTTGTTTTGGGCCTGTCACTTCCTCTTGGAGAGGCAGATTCTTTCCCTGACAGTTGAAGAGAATGGCAGCACCTCCCCCAGGACAACCTTGAGAATGAGCTGAGGTGTGAAGTGCCTTCAACACTAGAGTGTTTTACTGGGAAGATTTTTGTCTCCTTCTTGACACAGTCCCTGCTGAGCCTCAGATGGTCTGACTTTGGGTTTGTGCCATTTTCTCTGACTGCCCTTTTACTCAGAGAATACCCACTATGGCAGGAGCTATTTTTGTATTTTTGTACTGGCCAAGAAAAGTGGAGATACCGAGAGATCTGTGCCATGCCCAGGGCCACACAGCTGACAATAGTATATCCAACATCAGAAACTGGCCCCTTGATTCAAGGGCCCCTTTTTCCTCTGCTCTGCTCTAGATTCCTCCCAGGTACACAGCTCTCACTGCAGCAATTTGCAGGGTCTTGACTTCTGTGCAGACACAGCCCCAGCTCCATCCTAGTGCCTGGAAGCCCTGCAGGTCTGTTTCTAGTGGCTCTACCTCAGCCTCGCCAGGTGGTGTTCCCACCTTACATATTCTTTTTATCCTTACACATGCCTGTTTTCCAGTCCTGACACTCCTGGAGGTCATGAAACACTCCCAAGCCAAGGAAATATAGGTTTGAACCCTCTTCTGCCCCTCGTCTTGCTGTTATCCTTCCACTCTATCTGGTTGAACTGGGCACCTGCCTTGACCCCGCCTTCCAGACAACTCTGCTGCAGGCTACCTCCATCTGTCTCTCAGATCCCTCTTTTTCCCCTCATTCCTGTGGACTGAACCTCATCCTCGATATTATCCCTTCACATGTTAACAGTTACAAAAACTTCTTTGGCTGTCCTTCCTCTCCATGCATCACGTTAGATAGAATTTTCTCAAGCGCTGCTCTGGTGGTATCCGGCCCCTGCTAGAAATCTCCCATAGCTTCTTCCTTCCTTTCCCATCATGTTCAGTTCCTCTGCTCCAACTTCAGCATCTCCCTTCCGCCTTAACCATTTCCTACCTATTCTACTCCATTTCCAGCTGCTCCTCAGCATCCAGCATCTGCCCAAGTAGCTGGATGCCTACAGAATAGTTCAAACTCACAATGTGCTCAGTTCGGCCACCTGTTCCATTCTCTTCTCCATATTACCAGGTGCTGCCTGTTAGCCTGGCCCTCATGGGGTTGGAATTGGAGGTGGGTCCACAGCATTGCGCAGTCCAAGGTGGAGTGTTCTGGGATTTTCAGAGGCATCTGGTGTGCTGTGCACCAGAGTACTGCAGGGAAGAACTGGCAGTGGGGACTGGAATGTATTCTTAAGATTCCTTCATGACAGAGGCACCCATTGCCCCAGCTACTGGGAATAGTGGCAGCTGATGACTGTCAGCTGAGTCTTCTCCAGGAATTGCCCAAGGTCATACCCCTCCCTTGGGGCAGCTCACCACCAGTGACTTGGCAGTGCAATGATGCAAATTCTCCCCTTGCCTCAAGACAGAACATCCCTGACCAGCTAGCCCAGCCCAGAGCTTCTCTGTTGCAAAGGAATCTGGATCACTCCTCCTCTCCCATCCTGTTTCCTTCTCTTTTCCACAGGCATTGTTCCTAAGAACATTCTCCCATCAATTTCCTGCATGCCTGTGGACAGTTCAATCTGTTTCCCAGTTGGCAGTTGGTTCCTGGGTGGGTTGAAGAAACTGACTCTAAGTGGAGTTCTGGGACTGCATCTCTGATTGGTTGCCTGGCAACAACACCATCACTAATGGTGGCTGGTGTATTGATGCCTCTGGTCTGCTGTAGTAGGTGCAATTGTGAGCACTTTCACAGGTGGTAAAATGGGGGAAAAAGCACTGGGGACACAATATCTCAGGCTTCAGAGAGGTTCTGAGGAAGGATTAATTATAAGGTCTGGAATTGGATGGCTGCTATTGAGACCTTTGATTGGCGAAAGATAATGAAAAGCTAAGCATGTTCCTTACCAACTGATAGTGAAGTGTCAAAATCAGAGGACCTTCCAGGCTGCATTTAAAGAGACTATTTCCTGTAGCTAGAGAGCTGAAAATGCTCTCTAGCATCTTAAGGCCCAGGGCTTAATTAGAGCTGGAGAAAAGGAAGAACTCTCAGTCTTGGCCAGTCTTCCTCTCTGTGTAGGGACAGAAGTTCCCTGAGGCTTAGCATGGGGACATCTGAACAGATGGATATATTCAGATTTTCATGACTCCTCTGTACTCTCCTCATGTATCCACTCTCACCTCTCTCTTAATCACAACACTAAGAACTTGATTTGAAACTCAACTAAATTTGACTGAGGAACTGTTGAGCCTGGTAAGAAAGAAAAAGAACCAAGCTCTGGAGAAGTTGCAGGAGAGTATGTGGTGGGGTCCTGAGGGTGCTGGATCAAGATGAGAAGCAAGCAGAACACAAAGTTGGATAAGGCAGAGTTTATTAATGTGAGAACACTCTTCCATGATACGGGATGTGACATCCTGGAAAGACCCTAGGAGACAGTGCCAATATGTTACTGTAGCTCCTGGAAGCTTGGAGGAAGCAATGACCCTTCCTAAGTAGAGAGGCAGAGTACTATTGCAGACAGTGGAGAAAAGGATCAAAAGACTCAGAGAATTGGGCATGCCGGTGTGGAAAGCTTACCAGCAGGAAGGCTCAAAATAATAGAAATTAGGTGGTTGTGTTCAACTTTAAAAGGAAAGGTGGACTCTATCATGATGATGGTCAGCATGGCAGCTAGGGCGACCTGAACTGCAGAGTGTTGGAGACACCTGTAGGAAGGAACTTGTGACATCACAGCAGGGTGTCTGGTAATGATTTCTCTGTTCTTACCTGAAGCACCTATGGCTATTTAGTTGAGTTATCATCCACTGGGTAAAAGGAAATCCAAACATTTCAAGAACTCTTATACATAGAATCTCAGTTGACATTGATAGCTGGGTAATAAATAGTGTTGGTGGCATATAAGAATTGGGTAATAAATAGAGTTCTGGCCCAAGTCCAGCTCAGAATAGGTGCATGGGGTCCATGGATCCACTCAGAGGTCATTCTCCCAGGTTCTGAATGCGTGATTGAAATAGACATATCTGATACTTGGAGAACATCCACATTGGTTCCTTAGTTTAGAGTTATCATAGTAGGAAAAGTCCAAGTGGATGCTGCTGAAGTTTGCCCCCATTACCAAACCAAGATAATAAAGGAAAAAAATTCCATTCTTATGGAAATGACTGAGATTAGTGGGACGCTAAAAGACTTAAAAGATGCAAGTTAGTGGCTCCCATCTTATTTCCATTTAATTCACCAGTCTGATCCCTACAAAAAACAGCTAGAACCTGGAAGATCAGAATGGACTACTGTTAGGTAATTAGGTGGACATGAGTGACAGGAACAAAGGAGCAAAGGCCTAGCCCAAAGACTGCCCAAAGAACACTCATTTTGTAGTTAAAAATTACTCCTGCATCCTGAGAGACAAAGGACTGGAGGGCCATAAACCTATAGCTGGTTTAGTCCAGCCACGAACACTCGCACAGTAAGGACTGCTGTGACACTTTTCACCTCAGCCTTGTTATAGCATCATAATAATATTATGCCTATGCCTGGAAGTTCATGAATCTATAACAGACTGAATTCCAGGTAACTGCATACACAGTAGGCAAAAGGTTATATAGCAGCCAACTGTCAGTCAAGATGACCTCAAATATGAATCATTTATGACCTCCCATCACAGCCCAAATATATACAGACCTTTCCGCCCCTCTAAATTGGCTATAACCCAACAGAAATGAAAGTACACTCCAAGTGAGGGGTGAGTTATAGCGAAGAGAGCTGTAACAAGCCAATTTAGGCGTGACCTGCTTCTACCTCAAAACGTGCCTTTAATAAATCTTACCTCTCATAAATTTCTCTGAGCTGGAATTCTTTTCTGCATCGGTGAAAAGAACTAAGAATCCCCAGTGTTACCAGGGCAATGCTGGAGTTCAGATTGCCCTGAACAGTAACAATACCACTCCTTAGCCAGGTAGTGGCCTAATTACAACTATTATGCCAGATATTGTATCTTTCCTAGAGCAGATTTCCATGTACTCAGGCACATTGGTTCACAGCAATTATGGCAAAATACATTTCTTACCATCCTCATTAGAAAGGCCATAAACAGTTGAAATTCACTGGGAGTAGACTATACTATACGTGTTGTCCCAGAACTATGTTAATTCTCCCTTCTCAAAAATATAGAGCTAAGGGACCTGGACTATCTGGGCACTCCATAGCTATCACATTCATCTACTGTATTGCTAACCTAAGTGTCATCAGTTGGTTGGACTAGAAGAGCAATAAGCAGGGAAACCATGTTGGAAGATTTGTACTCCAGTGGGGTGGAGATAAATTCTACTAAGATTCAGGGGCCCTCACATCAGTGAAGGCTTTTATCGTTATAATTATATTGAAGCATAATTGACAAACTACCGTATTTAACTAACTACCCACATGTATAATTCGAAGAGTTTTGCTATATGTATATATCCATGAAATCATCACCACAATTAAGATAATAAACATATCCATCACCCCAAAAGTTTCCTTATGCCCTTTTATAACCTATCCCTCCTTTTCCATCCATCCGCTAATACCCGTCCCCAGGCAACTACTGGTCTGCTTTCTGACACTATAGATTAGTTGCATTTTCTAAAATTTTATATATAGAACCACGTAATATATACTCATGTGTCTGCCTTTTTCTATCAGCATAATTACTTTGAAAATAATTTATGTTAATGTATCAATAGTTTACTCTATTGCTGAGTAGTATTTCATTGTACGAATATGCCATTGATGGGCATTTGGGTTGTTTCTAGTTTTTGGCTATTACAAATGACTGAGTTGTATGATATATGTATGTTTATCTTTATAAAAACCTAGTGAACTGTTTTCCAAAGTCATTGCACCATTTTACATTCTACCAACAGTAAAGAATGTTCCAGTTTCTCTACATCCTTGCCAATACTGGTATGGCCAATCTTTTTGATTATAGCCATCCTAGTAGGTATGTAGTGGTTTTAATTAGTATTTCTTTAATGACTGATGGTATTGGGTAACTATTCATGTACTTATTGGCCATTAGTTTATGTTCTTTGCTGAAGTGATTACTCAAATCTTTTACCTATTTTTAAAAAAAGAGGAACAAAATACTACCATGTAAGTAATTGTTCTTAGCCTTCCCCTTCCCCTGTTTTCTGAGGAGTCTAGGATAATCTACATTAGAGCAGACCTGAGAGTATATGGGGGGTGAGACAGAATCAAAGAATCCTGTTGGAAGGGAAAGGAAGGAGAAGAGCAAGAGAAGGCTGGAAGCTAAGAGGGAGAGGCAAATGAAGGAGACAGGAAGAGAAGAGACTGGAAGATCTGTTGAGAGGTGCTGGTTTCCAATGAGAATCAAGGAATGAGGACTTTGAAGACTGTTTTTTTGTGTGTGCTACGGGACCCTCCACTTTACAGTCTCCTCAAGAAAACCCTAAGCAAAACTCTTCATGACTGCTCAGATCTTTTGGAAATGGGTCTGTGTCAGTATAGCATTATTGAGGTGACCTGAAGAAGGAGGAGTGGTTTTATTTGATGTTATATAAATATTGAGCAGTTATTTTGTTCTTGGTGCTGACCTTAGCAACAAAAGTACATCAATAGAGAAGAGCAGGGTGGGGAAGCATTTAAAAAATAATGTATATAAAATTTTTTAATTTTACAATGATGTAGATCCACAAGAAGTTGCAAAAAAAAAAAAAGTATAGGAAGGTTTCATGTACCCTTTACCCAGTTCCCACATGGTAACATTTTCCCTAACTACAGTACAATATAAAACCAAGAAATTGACTGTGCTTATTCAGATTTCATCAGTTTTACATGCACTCATTTGTGTGTGTGACTGCGAATAGTTCTGTGCAATATTATCACAGATGTTGATTCATGTAACTAGCACCACAATGAAGACACAGGACAATTATGTCACCTCGATTCCCTCAGGCTGCCATTTACTTACTTCCAGTTCCCTTCCCCCTTACTCCTAACCCACAACAACCACCCATCTGATTTTCATCTCTGGAATTTTGTCACTTAAAATGTTATATAAATGGAATCGTGCAGTATGTGACCTTTTAAGATTGGCTTTTCTCACTCACCATGATTCACTCGAGATCCATCTAGTTATTGAACATATCAATAATCTGTTCCATTTTATGCTGATGATTTCTTGGTTTGGATGTACCACAGTTTGTTTAACCATTTATCCACCAAAGGACATATTTTTCCAGTTTTCGAATTATGAATAATGCTGCTATGAATATTTCTCACTAGGTTTTGGTGTGAACATGTTTTTATTTCTTTGTGATAGATGTCCATGAGCGTGAGTGCTGGGATGTATTGTAAGTGTATATTTAAAGTTTTATAGGAAACTACTAAATTATTTTCCAGAGAAGCTGTTCAATTTTACACTCACACTAGCAATGCATGCATGCTCTAGTTTCTCTGTATCCTCACCATCATTGGTGTTATCATCATTTTTTATTTTAGTTATTCTGATAGGTGTGTTGTGATATCTGATTGTGGTTTCAATGCGCATTTCACTAACAGCTAATGATGTTGAACATCTTTTCAAAAGCTTATTCGCCAGCATATATTCTCTCTGGTGAAATGTATGCTCATTTACTAATTAGATTTTTAATTGGATTGTTTGTCTTCTCGTTAAGTTACAGGAATTCTTTTTTTATTAGAAATTTTGTTAAATTTTTTTCCAATTACAGTTGATCTTCAATATTGCATTAGTTTCAGGTGTCACCATATGCAGTTATTACAATGCTATTTGACGATATTGCCTATGGTGTACTTTGCATCCCATGACTATTTCGTAACTGCCAATTTGTACTTATTAATCCTTTCATCTTTTTTACCCATTTCCCCAGCCTCTCTCCCATCTGGCAACCACCAATCAGTTCTTCATATCTATGACTTTGTTTCTGTTTTGTTTGTTCATTTTTTTTTATTTTTAAAATAAAAAAATGATATATTACAGTTGACTTTCAATATTATATTGGTTTCAGGTGTACAGCATAGTGGTTAGATATTTATATAACTTACAAAGTGATCCTCTTGTTAAGTCTAATACCTACCTGACATCATACATAGTTATTACAATATTATTGACTATATTCTCTATGGTGTATTTTATATCCCTGTAAGAGTCCTTTATGTATTCCAGATTCACGTCCTTTGTCAGATATATTTTTTTGCAAATACCTTCTCCAAGTTTATAGCTTCCCTTTTCATTTTTGTAGTAGTATATTTTGAAGAACAAAGTTTTAATTTGTTCAAATCTAATTTACTGATTTTGTTCTTTTATGGATTATGCTGTTTGTGTTTTATTTAAGCAATCTTTCCCAAACCAAAGTTCACAAAGATTTTCTCCTATTTTTTCTTCTAGAAATTTGTGCTAATTACACATAATCATCTTTGGTGTGCAATTGCTGAAAGGATCTAAGGGATTCATACAATTTATACTCATATTTTATTATAGGCATCACAGCCACAGTGGAAGGAGGATATACACTAGAAGGGTAGAAGGGTCTGGAGGTCTTAGGCTCAGGATTTTTTGTACTCTTTCCTCTAGGTTGCTTGGTAAGCACTTTGATTTCAGGTCTCGAATCATTTGTGCACTGTATATGACAAGCCCCTCAGTACTAGAAGACCAAAGTCTGCTCATGGTCGGGTGGTGGGATGGGGGAAGGTCATAGAGTGAGCTGATCACATAGGCACATTTCAGCTATGTGACCAGCTTTAATTTTTAACATTCCCGAGACCCCATTATGCCTAGGTGCAAATAATAAATTCAATGTTGACAGACTGGTGGTCCTGCTGTGAAGCAACTCATGATCCATGATATAGAACACCATTTATCTTTAGTTAATACAGTCCACAACATTGGCCAAGGGTAAATACCTTGAGATAAACATGCAGTTAAACCAGATCAGCTGAAATTAACCCATGCTACACAGTTCTATAGTTTTATATTTACATTTAGGTTTATGATCCATTTCGAGTTAATTTTTATATATGCAATTGATTTTTATATTTTGACCTTGAATCTTATAGCCTGCTAACTGATCAATGAAGGTTTTGGGGGTCCAGTGATTTGAGGCATGCTTAAACATTCCTTGCAAAGTAAAAGACTAATAATTTCATCTCATACTTCCCACCAATAAGAATGATGGACAATGCTCAGTAGGCTCATTTGCGTCAGAGAATGGCATATTTCATGGGTGAGGGTGCTCCTCTGGCCCACTGACTGAGTTACATGGAAGGTTGTTGGTGTTGACTAGGGCCCTGAGCAGAAGAAGGCTTTGTAGCAAGTCAGAAGAAAGCTTTGCAGCAAGTCAAGCTGTGGTGCTGGCAGCCCTGCCACTTGCACCATACCGCCCCTCAACCCCCATTATATGTCCCCGTTCTAATCCTGAAACTTTTAAATCAGACCTTATTTGGAAAAAGGATATTTGCATATGTAATTAGCTTAAGAATTTTTATTTTGTTTTATTTTATTTTATTTATTTTTTATTTTATTTTTTAAAATTAAAATTATTGAGGTAACATTGATTAATACAATTATATAATTTTCAGGTGTGCATTATAATTTGACATCTGTATATTCTATTGTGTGTTTACCACCCAAAGTCCAGTTTCCTTCAGCTACTATATATTTGATCACCTTTAACCACTTCACCCTCTTCCCAGCCCCCTATATTTGACCCCCTTTACCCTGTCTACAGCCCCGCTCCCCACCCCACCCTACCCTCTGATAACCACCAGTCTATAGTCCAGGTCCATGAGTCTCTATTTGTTTGTCTTGCACATTTGTTGCTTTTAGGTTTATATCCCACATATAAGTGATATCATGTGATTTTCAACTTTTTCTGTCTGGCTTATTTAGCTTAGCCTGATTATCTCGAGGTCCATCCATATATGGCAGTAATTCATCTCTTCTTATGGCTGAGTAATATTCCATTGTATATATGTAACGCAGCTTCTTCAGCTAATCATCTATCGTAGGACACTTTAGTTGCTTCCATGCCCTGGCCACTGTGAATAATGCTGCTATGAACATTGGTGTGCAAATATCTTATTGGATATGGGTTTTCAAGTCTTTGGAGTAAATACCCAGTAGAGGGACTGCTGGATCATATGGTAGATCAATTCTTAGTTTTTTGAGAAATCTCCATACAGTTTTCCATAGTGGCTGTACCAATTTGCAGTCCCACCAGCAGTGTATGAGGGTTCCTATTTCTCTGCGTCCTCTACAGCATTTGCTATTACTTGTCCTGTTGATTATAGCTATTCTAACAGGTGTGAGATGGTATCTCATTGTGGTTTTGATTTCTATTTCCCTAATAGCTAGCGAAGTTGAGCATCTTATCATATATATGTTGGCCATTTGTATGTCCTCTACGGAGAAGTGTCTGTCTAGGTCCTCTGCCCATTTTTTGATTGGATCCTTTGTTTTTTTTTTGTTGTTATTGAGTTGTATGAGTTCTTTGTATATTTTGGATATTAGGCCCTTATCGGGGGCATAGCTTGCAAATATATTTTCCCATTCAGATGGTTGTTTCTTTACCTTGGTGACAATTTCTTTGCTGAGCAGAAGATTTTGAGTTTGATGTAGTCTCATTCATTTATTTTAGCTTTTACTTTCCCATGCTTTTGAGGTCAAGTTCATAAAATCCTCTTTAAGCCCAAGGTCCATGAGTTTAGTTCCTATGTTTTCTTCTGTGCATTTTATTGTTTCAGGTCTTATATTCAGGTCCTTAATCCATTTTGAGTTAATTTTGGTGTGTGGTGATAAACAACAAGCTAGTTTCATTCTTTTACAGGTGCTTTCCAGTTTTCCCAGCACCATTTATTGAAGAGGCTTTCCTTTCTCCACTGTATATTTTTGGCTTTTATGTTAAAAATTATTTGGTCATGTAAATAGGGTATATTTTTGGACTCTCGATTCTGTTCCACTGGTCCATGTGTCTGTTCTGCCAATACCATGCCATTTTGATTACTGTCACTTTGTAGTATAATTTGAAGTTGGGCAGCGTGATGCCTCCGGCCTCATTCTTTTTTCTCAAGATGACTTTGTCGATTCTGGGTCTTTTGTGCTTCCATACAAATCTGATGCTTTTTGTTCTATTTCTTTAAAAAATGTTGATGAGATTTTGATGGGAATTGCATTAGATCTGTATAATGCTTTAGGTAATATGGTCATTTTAACTATATTGATTCCTCCAATTCAAGAACACGGACTGTCTTTCCATTTCTTTGTATCTTCTTTGATTTCTTTTAATAAGGTCTTGTAGTTTTCATTATATAGGTCCTTCACATGTTTCGTTAAATTTATTCCTAGGCATTTTATTCTTTTTGTTGCAATTGCAAAAGGAATTATTTTTTTTCACTTCTTTTTCTGACACTTCATTATTAGAGTATAGAAACACAATGTAATTTTGAACATTGATTTTGTATTCAGAAACTTTACTGTATTTACTTATTGTTTCTAGTAGTGTTCTTGTGAAGTGTTTAGGGCTTTCTATGTAGAGAATAATGCCATCTGCAAACAGTGACAGTTTGACTTCTTTGTTTCCTATTTAGATGCCCTTTATATCTTTTTCTGCCTGTTTGCACTCTCTAGGACCTCCAACGTTATGTTGAAAAACGGCAGTGATAGTGGACAGCCTTGCCTTGTTCCTGATCTTAGAGGGAAAGTTTTTAGTTTTTCACCATTAAGTATAATGTTGGCTGAGGGCTTGTCATGTATCGCCTTTATTATGTTAAGATACTTTCCTTCTATACCGATTTTTTAAGTGTTTTGATCATAAATGGATGCTATATCTTGCTGAAGGCTTTTTCTGCATCTATTGATATGATTGTGTGATTCTTATTTTTTAATTTGTTTATGTGGTGCATCACAATAATTGATTTGTGTGTGTTGAAACATCCCTGTGCCCCTGGGATGAAGCCCAGTTCATTGAGGTGTATAATCTTTTTAATATGTTGCTGTATTCGGTTCACTAGTATCTCATTTAGGATTTTTGCATCTGTGTTCATAAGAGATATTGGTCTGTGGTTTTCTTTTTTTGTGTTGTCTTTGCCAGGTTTTGATATCAGAGTAATATTGGCCTCATAAAATGAGTTGAGAAGTATTGCCTCCTCTTCAATTTTTTGGAAGAGTTTGAGGAGAATAGGTATTAAATCGTCTTTGAATATTTCATAGATTTCACTGGTGAAGCCATCTAATCATGCATGTTCACTTTTTGGTAGGTTTGATGATTGTTTCCATTTCCATACTGCTGATCGGTCTATTCAGATTTTCCAGTTCTTAATTCAGTCTAGGAAGGTTGTATTTTTCCAAATACTGGTCCATTACTTCTAGGTTATTAAATTTGTTATTACATACCTTTTCATAGTATTCTTGCATGATTCTTTGTATTTCTGTGATGTCAGTTGTAATTTCCCCTCTTTCATCCTTGATTTTGTTTATTTCTGTCCTTTCTCTTTTTTCTTTAGTAAGTCTAGCCAGGGGTTTGTCAATTTTATTAACCTTTTCAAAGAACCAGCTCTTTTTTGCATTTATTTTTTCTATTTTTTTAAAATTTCAATTTCATTTATTTCTGGTTTAATTTTGATTATTTCTTTCCTTCTGCTGACTTTAGGCTTCATTTGTTCTTCCTCTTCTGGTTTTTTAAGATGAAGCATTAGATTGTTTATTTGGGCTCATTCTTGTTTTTGGAGATAGGCCTGTAATGATATGAACTTTCCTCGTATGACTGCTTTTGCTGTGTCTCAAAAGTTTTGATATGTTGTACTATCATTATCATTTGTTTCTATGTATGCCTTGATCTCTCTGTTTATTTCTTCTCTGACCCAATTATTCTTCAGTAGCATGTTGCTTACTCTCCATGTATTTGTGTTTCTTCCTGATTTCTTTTTGCAGTTGATCTCTAGTTTCAAAGCATTATGATCAGAGAATATGGTTGGTATGATTTCAATCCTCTTATATTTGTTGAGGCTATCTCTGTGTCCCAGTATGTGATCGATTCTTGAGAATGTTCTATGTGCACTAGAGAAGAATGTATAAACAGCTGTTTTGAGATGGAAGGCTCTGTAAATGTCAATTATGTCCAGTTGGTCTAATGTGTCATTTAAGGATATTATTTCCTTATTCTGTTTGGATGATCTGTCCATATCTGACAGTGGGGTATTTAGGTCTCCTACTTTGATAGAGTTTTGGTCTGTTTCTCTCTTTAGTTCTGTTATATATGTTGTTATATATGTTGCTTTATATATTTCGGGGCTCTCTGATTGAGAGTACAGATATTAATAAGTGTTATATCTTCTTGGTGCATGATTCCCTTTATCATTATGAAACGTCCCTCAGTATCTTTCTTTACCTTTTCTATTTTGAAGTTTATTTCCTCCGATATTAGTACCGCTACTCCCGCTTTTCTCTGAATGCCATTTGCTTGAAATATCATTTTCCACCCTTTCACTTTGAGTCTATATTTGTCTTTAGAGCTGAGATGTACCTTCTGGAGGCAGAGCTATTTCATTTTTAACTCTTGCAATGTGGTTTTCATCTCCAGAAGTTCTATTTGGTTCTTTTTGAGGGTTTTAGTCTCCTTGCTCTGCTCATATAGTCATTTTTTTCAGTTCCTGAAATTGTTGATATTATTTGTTTTGAACCTCTCTGAGTTTTTTCAGAACTGCTATCCTGAATTCTCTGTCATTTAATTGCATATTTCTATGTTTGTAAGCTTATTTTCTGGAGATTTTTCTCTTTCTTTCTGAGATGCCATATCACCTTGGTTGTTCATGGTGTTTAATGGACTATTTCTCCACCTGGCATTAATGGAAATATATTCTGCTATTTTTCCAGAAAGAAGGTTTATTATATAAAGGTCACTCTTTAGCCTGTTGCAAAGAAGGCGTTTTTCTTTTGGTTTCTAGTAGGTTGCATCTAAGCCTCTTTGATCCCTGCTTTATATAAAGCTTTAAAATGCCTTTTCATTTTCTGATAGATATTTAATCATGCTCACTACTGTCAGTTTCAGTCCTTGTCATTGTTAGCAACAGTTTTGGTAGTGTTTTCTCAGATTCCCCTGTGGCTCTGCGATGTTCTGTCTTGGAGAGTATGGGGGGAAGGGCCCTCTGTGTTGGGGGTTGGGGGCTGTGGCTCAGCTTCAGGTTTTGCAGTCATGGTGGGTAAAAATCAACTGTTATTTCTCTGTCATCATCTTCTCTGCTTTCTGCCCTGATGTCTGGGCCCTGTTGCCACCCGGCCATGGCCACGGGGAGCTCACAACTTTCCTAGGTAGGGCTGTTCAGGGAACTCCCCCAACAAACTTGCTGCTCCTTCTCCCCTCCCCTTTTCCTGCAGGGAGCTGCGGCAGCTGCAAGAGGCAGCTTCTTTGTTTCTCCAAGTCTACTGCCTGACACCTGGGTTTCTGACCTGTGGTAGCTCTTATGCGCAGATCCCATGCTCAGACGTGGTGATGTGCAGTTTGAGTGTTTTTTGTTGAGTTTTAGATATTCAACTTATCATTGTTTCAAGGGGAGAGATTTGGGGACATCTCTCACTCTGCTGTTTCCAAAGATCCTAGCTTAAGAATCTTAAAAAACATTTTTAAAAAAATTTTTAATTCTTTAATGTCACCACATAATTTACCCATTTTACTCCATCTCACTTCTCGACCATTCCCCCTCTACCCTCTGCTAACCACTAGGCTATTGTCCATGCTCATGAGTCTCTGGTTTTATGTATGTATGTATGTATTTATGATGACATTGGTTAACGAAATATGATAAGTTTCAGCTGAACATTTTAACAGTAAGGCATACACATATTTACATTGTGTGTTCACCTCTCATTGTTCGATTTCTTTCTGTCACCACATATTTGACCCACTTTACCCCATCTACCCCATCTGCCCTACCTCCCTCCCACCTGCCCTCTGGTAACCGCTAGTTTATTGTCCATGACCATCAGTTTCTGTTTGTTTGTCCAGTTCATTTGTTGCTTTTAGCTCTACATCCCACATATAAGTGATATCACGTGGTTTTCAACCTTTTCTGTCTGGCTTATTTCACTTAGCATAATTATCTTGAGGTCAATCCATGTTGTCACAAATGGCAGTATTTCATCTCTTCTTATGGCTGAGTAATATTCCATTGTATATATGTACTACAGCTTCTTTATTCAATCATCTATCGTAGGACACTTAGGTTGCTTCCATGGCCTGGACACCATGAATAATGCTGCTATGAATATCGGTGTGCAAATACCTTTTTGGATATGGATTTTCAAGTCTTTGAGGTAAATACCCAGTAGAGGGATTGCTGGATCATATGGTAGATCAATTCTTAGTTTTTTGAGGAACCTCCATACTGTTTTCCATATTGACTGTACCAATTTGCAGTCCCACCAGCAGTGTATAAGGGTTCCTTTTTCTGCACATCCTCTCCAACATTTGTTATTACTTGTTGATAAACAAGTATTCTAACAGATGTGAGATTGTATCTCACTGTGGTTTTGATTTGCATTTCCCTAATAGCTAGCAATGATGAGAATCTTTTCATATATTTGTTGCCTATTTGTACGTCTTCCTGAGAGAAATATCTGTTCAGGTCTTCTGCCCATTTTTTGATTGGATCCTTTGTTTTTTTGTTGTTATTGAGTCATATGAGTTTTTTTGTATATTTTGGATATTAGGCCCTTATTGAAAGCATTGCTTGCAAATTCTTTTCCCATTCACATGATCGTCTCTTTACCTTGTCAATGGTTTCTTTTGCTGTGCAGAAGCTTTTAGTTTGATGTTGTCCCATTCATTTATTTTGGCTTTTATCTCCCTTACCTTTGAGGTCAAATTCATAAAATCCTCTTTAAGTCTAAGGTCCTTGAATTTTGTTCCTATGTTTCCTTCTATGCATTTTATTGTTTCAGGTCTTATATTCAGGTCCTTAATCCATTTTGAGTTAATTTTGGTATGTAGTGATAGACAACAGACTAGTTTCATTCTTTTACAGGTGCTTTCCAATTTTCCCAGCACCGTTTATTGAAGAGGCTTTCCTTTCTCCACTGTTTGTTTTGGTCTTCGTTGTTGAAAATTATTTGCCCATATAAATATGGGTTTACTTCTGGACTTTTAATTGTCGCTTTGTAGTATAATTTGAAGTTGGGCAGAGCGATGCCTCCAGCCTCGTTCTTTTTTCTCAGGATGGCTTTGGCAATTTGGGGTCTTTTATGCTTCCATACAAATCTGATGATTTTTTGTTCTATTTCTTTAAAAACTACTGATGAGATTTTGATGAGGATTGCATTAAATCTGTATAATCCTTTAGGTAATAATACAGAATATCTTTCCATTTCTTTATATCTTCTTCAATTTCTTTTTAAAAAAATTTATTTATTTAAATTAGTTTCAAGTATATAGTACATTTGTTAAACATCTATATAGTTTGTAAAATGATCCCCCCAATTACTCCCTCCCTCCCCTGGCCCTCCACCTAGCCATAATATTAATGCTAACTGCATTCCCTCTGCTGTGCTCCCCATCCCAGTGACCAACTACCAACTATTAATTTGTACTTCTTTAACCATTCATCCAATTCTTCCAGCCCCCCCAACCCCCTCCCCTCTATCTGTCACCAAATGTCCACTATATTTGTGAGTCTGTTTTCAATTAGTTTGTTCTTTTTATTCCTAGATTCTGCATAAAAGTGAAATCATATGGTATTTATTTTTGTCTGCCTGACTCTTTTCACTCAACATAATAACCTCTAGGTTCATCCATGTCATTGCAAATGGTAGGATATTTTTTAATGGCTGAGTAATATTCCATTGTATATATGAACAATCATTTCTTTATCTAATTGTCTGTTGATGGGCATTTAGGTTGCTTCCATATCTTGGCTGTTGTAAATTGTGCTGCCATGAATATTGGCGTGCATAGATCTTTACAAATGGGTTTGATTTTCTTTGAATAAATACCTAGAAGTGCAATTGCTGTGTCAAAAGGTATATCCATTTTCAATTTTTTGAGAAACCTCCATTCTGTTTTCTCTAGTGGCTGTACCAATTTGCAATACTATCAACAATGTATGAGGGTTCCCTTTTCTCTGCATCCTTGCCATCAATTGTTGTTTTTTGATTTATTGATGATAGCCATTCTGACATGTGTGGGGTGATATTTCATTGAGGTTTTAATTTGAATTTCTCTGATGGTTAGTGACCTTGAGCATCTTTTCATATGTCTATTACCCATCTGTATTTCCTCTTTGGAGAAGTATCTGTTCAGGTCTTCTGCCCGTTTTTTACTTGGGTTGCTTGTTTTTTGTTGTTGAGTTGTATAAGTTCTTTATATGTTTTGGATATGAACCTCTTATCAGATGTATCATTAGTGAATATCTTCTCCCAAACAGTTGGTTGTCTTTTTGTTTTGCTGATGGTTTCTTTTGCTGTACAAAACCTTTTTAGTTTGATGTAGTCCTATTTGTTTATTTTTTCTTTTGTTTCCCTTGCCCGAGGAGATATATCTGAAAAGAAATTCCTGTTAGTAATATCAGAGAGTTTACTGCCTTATGTTTTCTTCTAGAATTTTTATGTTTTCAGGTCTTATATTTAAGTCTTTAATCCACATTGAGTCTATTCTTGTATACAGTGTAAGAAGGTGGTCCAGTTTCTTTTTCTTTTTTTGAATGTATCTGTTTAATTTTTTTCAACATCATTTATTGAAGAGACTGTCTTTATCCCATTGTATATTCTTACCTCCTTTTTCATATATTAAGTGAGTGTATAGGCATGGATTTATTTCTGGGCTCTCTATTCTGTGCCATTGATCAGTGTATCTGTTTTTATGTCAGTACTATGCTGTTTTGATTACTGCAGACTTGTAATATAGTTTGGTATCAGGTAGTGTGATACCTTCAATTTTGTTTTTCCTTCTCAAGATTGCTGTGGCTATCTGGGGTTTTATATGGCTCCATATAAATTTTAGGATTATTTGTTCTAGCTCTCTGAAAAATGCCATTGGTATTTTGATAGGGATTGCATTGAATCTATAGATTGCTTTGGGTAATATAACCATTTTAATGATTCTTCCTATCTGTGAGCACAATATATGCTTTCATTTATTTGTATCTTCTTCCATTTCTTTTTCAATGACTTATAATTTTCTGTGAACAGGTATTTTACCTACTTGGTAAATTTGATTCCCAGGTATGTCATTGTTTTTGAAGCAACTATAAATGAGATTGTTTCTTAATTTCTGTTTCTGAAAGTTCATCATTGGTGTATAAAAATGCAACTCACTTCTGAATATTAATTTTGTATCTAGCTACCCCAATTAATTCATTGATTAATTCTAACAGGTTTTGTGTGTGTGTGTGTGTGGGTGGGTGTGTGTGAAATCTTTAGAGTTCTCTTTATATAATATCATATTACCTTCAAATAACAGTTTTGCTTTTTCCTTTCTAGTTTGGAAACGTTTTATTTCTCTTTTTTGTCTTATTGCTGTAATAGAACTTCCAATACAATGTTGAAGAGGAGTGGTGAACGTGGGCATCCTTGTCTTGTTCCTGACCTTAAGGGAAATGCTTTCAGCTTTTCCCCACTGAGTATGATGTTAGCTGTAGATCTGTCATATATGGTCTTTATTATGTTGAGGTATGTTCCCTCTATTCTCACTTTCCTGGAGATTTTATCATAAATGGATGCGGATTTTGTTGAATGCTTTTTCTGCATTTATTGATATTCAATTTGTTAATATCGTGTATCACATTAATTGATTTGTGAATATTGTTTTGACCTTGCATCCCAGGAATAAATCCAACTTGATCATGGTGTATGATATTTTTAATGTATTGCTGAATTAGGTTTGCTAATATTTTGTTGCGAATTTTTGCATCAATGTTCATAAGAGATATCTGCCTATAGTTTTCTTTTTTTGTGATGTCTTTGTCTGGTTTTGGAATCAAGGTAATGGTGGTGTCATAAAAAGAGTTAGGGAACATTCCCTATTTTTGAGTTTTTTGGAATAGTTTGAGAAGAATAGGTGTTAATTCTTCTTTGAATGTTTGGTAAAATTTGCCTTTGAAGCCATCTGGTCCAGGACTTTTGTTTTTTGGGAGGTTTTTGATTACTGATTCTATTTCATTGGTGGTAATCCGTTGGTTCAGATTTTCTGTTTCTTCTTGACTCAGTCTTGGAAGATTGTATGTTTCTAGGAATGTGTCCATTTCTTCCAGATTGTCCAATTTGTTGGCATATAATTGCTCATAGTATTTTCTTATGATCCATTGTATTTCTGTGGAGTCTGTGGTTATTTCTCCTCTTTCATTTCTGATTTTATTTATTTGAGTCCTCTCTCTTTTTTTCTTTGATGAGTATGGCTAAGGGTCTGTCAATTTTGTTTATCCTTTCAAAGAACCAGCTCTTGGTTTTAGTAATCTTTTGTATTGTTTTTTCTAGACTCTATTTCATTTATGTCCATTCTGATCTTTATTATTTCCTTCCTTCTATTCACTTCGGGCTTTTTCTTTTTTCTTTTTTGCTGTTCTTTTTGCTGATTCTTTTAAGTATAGGGTTAGATTGTTTATTTGAGCTTTTTCTTGTTTCTTGGAGAAGGCCTGTATTGCTATGAATTTCCCTCTTAGGACTGCTTTCGCTGTGTTCCATAGATTTTGAGTCATTGTGTTTTCATTTTCATTTGTCTCTAGGTATCTTTTGATTTTTTATCTCATTAATAACCATTCATTGTTTAGTATCATGTTATTTAGCCTCCATGTGTTTGGTTTTTTTCCAGTTTTTTTCTTGTGGTTGATTTCTTATTTCATACCATTGTGGTCAGGGAAGATGGTTGATATGATTTCAATCTTCTTAAATTTAGTGAAACTTGATCTGTGTCCTAACATGTGGTCTTTTCTTGAATTTGTTCCATGTGCACTTGAGAAGAATGTATGTCTTGCAGCTTTGTGGTAAAATGCTCTGAAAGTATCTATTAATTCCATCTGTTCCAGTGTGTCTTTTAGGCTCATTGTTTCCTTGTTGATTCTTTGCCTGGAAGATCTGTCCATTAATGTCAATGGGGTGTTAAAGTCTCCTACTATTAGTGTATTACTGTTGATCTCTCCTTTTATGTTAGTCAATAATTGCTTTATGTGTGTAGGTGCTCCTAGGTTGGGCACGTATATGTTTACTAGGGTTATGTCCTCTTGATTTATCGATCCCTTTATCATCGCGTCATGCCCTTTTTTTGTCTCTTATTATAGCCTTTGTTTTAAAGTCTATTTTATCTGACATAAGTATTGCTACTTTGGCTTTTTGTTCATTTTTGTTTACGCGAAATATCTTTTTTCATCCCTTTACTTTCAGTCTGTGAGTGTCATTTGATCTGAAGTGGGTCTCTTGTAGACAGCATATGCATGGGTCTTGTTTTCTTATCTTTTTGGTTACTATGTCTTTTGATTGGAGCATTTAAACCATTTACATTTAAAGCGATTGCTGATAGGTACATTGTTACTGCCATTTTATTATTCATATTTGTTATTTCTATTTTCTTCTTTATCCCTTCTCTTTTTACAGAAGACCCTTTAATATTTCTTGTAATGCTGGCTTGTTGGTGATGAATTCCTTAAGCTCTTTCCTGTCTGGGAAGCTCTTTATCTAACATTCCATTTTCATCGAAAGCCTTGCTAGGTAGAGTATTCATGGTTGTAGGTTCTTGTTTTTTTTCATAATTTTGAATATTTCTTGCCATTCCCTTCTGGCCTGCAAAGTTTCCATTGAAAAGTCAGCAGACATTCTTATGGGGGTACCCGTGTAAGTAACTAGCTGCCTTTCTCTTGCTGCTTTTAAGATTCTCTTTGTCTTTGATCTTTGGCATTTTAATTATGATGTGTCTTGGTATAGGTCTGTTTGAATTCCTCTTGTTTGGGACTCTTTGTGCTTCCTGAACTTGTACATCTAATTCCTTTTCCAGGTTAGGGAAGTCTTCTGTCATCATTTCTTCAAATAGATTCTCAGTCCCTTGCTGTCTCTCTTCTCCTTGGGGTACGCCTATGATCTGGATATTGTTATACTTCATGTTGTCCCAGAGGTCTCTTAAGCTATCCTCATTTTTTTAAAAATTCTTTTTGTTGTTCTGATTGGGTGTATTCTGCTACTTTGTCTTCTAGTTTGCCGATTCAGTCTTCTGCTTCATCCAATCTACTCTTAAATCTTTCTGTTGTATTCTTCCTTTCAGTTATTGTATTCCTCATTTCTGCCTGGTTTGTTTTTATGGTTTCTATGTCCTTTTTTATGCTGTTGAGGTTCTCATTGTGCTCATCCATTCTCCTCATAAGTTTGTTGAGCATCCTTATAACCATTATTTTGAACTCTGTCTCTGGTAGGTTGCTTGTCTCCATTTCATTTAGCTTATTTTCTGGAGTTTTCTCCTGTTGTTTCATTTGTGGCATGTTTCTTTGTTTTCTCATTTTATTAGCCTCTCTGTGTTTGTTTCTATGTATCAGGAATATTTGTTTAGTCTCTCAGCCTTGGCCAGATGGCCTGATGTGGAAGGTGTCCTGTGTGGCCCAGTGACACACTCTCCCTGATCTCTTATGCCAGGGGCTCTGGACGTGATCTTTGTGTAGGTTGTGTGTGATCTTCTGTTGTCACCAAGCCTTTATGTCGTTAGTAGATTAGTGGATGGTATTAATGCTCAGGCTGTCTAATTGTAGGAATTGGCTGCCCCCACAGAGTAAGAATTGTTGTGTGGGAGCTGATGTCACTGAGTGGGATTTGCCCCAGCAGGCTTGTGTACTTGTTGCAACCATCCTTTGTGTGTATCACTAATGGGACTAGTTGGGACTTGCTCCGCTGTGGTCTGGTGTCAGCCGTCAGGTGTGTTGATTTTGTGGCCCATTGGGAAGGGCTTCCCCGTAGGCCAAGGTCAGCCACTGCTTTTGATTGCTCAGGGCTACCTGGTGAGAACTACAAAGCAATCTACAGATGGTTGTTGCCCATCTGTAGATTGCAGAGGGACTCGTGCTCCTCAATGCCTGACACTGCCTGTTAGTTGCCTGTAAGTCTCTGAAACTGAATGAACCTCTGGGTGATATGTGTGTTGGGTGGCGTAGGGACCCTGGGAGTCTCCTGGGTCTATTGAATAAATTTCTCCCTGCCACTGCAGTATCAGTTTACTTGCCAACTCTGTCTCTGTGGCTCCCTGTATAAGTTTCCAGTTGTAGCAATGTCAGCTGCTATCCACCCTGGGCCTAAATGCACTACCCCAGGGCAGGAGCAGCTGCCTATCAACGTGCAGCAGGCACTTTGTGTATTGGATGGGACAAGAGCTCAGACAGTCAAGGGCCATTAGGCCAATATAGACCCCTGCATTCCCCTCAAGAGCTATTGCAACTGGTACACACAGCAGTGGTCTGTCCACAACTATTTTCCTCAAAATGCACTCACTGTGCTAGCCAAGGTCTGTTGCTTGCACTGACTGCACAACCCCAGAGCAAAGCAGTGCACAAGAGGATGCTTGTCAATGGGCTGCAAGCACTTTGTGGCTTGGGTGAAGTGAAATCTCAGGAGACAAGGTCTGTTCAGCCAATATAGCTTCAGTTTTGCTGCAACTTCTGTGTCTAGGCATTCCCTCTGTAGACACAGAACACAGTGAGAGCAGCTGCCATCTGAGGTGGTCCCACAGACACATGTGCTCCCCAGACACGATATTGCAACTCTTGCAGGCAGCAAAGGTCTACCTGCCTTTGATTTCAGTGCATTGCCCACCCTGTGCCAGCCAATGTTTGTTGCCTGTGTGGATTGGGAGATCAGGGGAGAGGAGAGGCAGGGCTGTGGCAATTTATTGACAACGGGCTGCCTGGGGCAATTTGTGGGTAGGGTGGGACCTAGTCTCAGAGAGACAATGACAGACAGATCAATAGGCCTCAGTCTTATGGCACCTTTGGTAACCTTTCTGGAGTCTCAGATCACAGCAAGACCAGCTGCTGTCAGGAACTGGCCCACAGGATCCCGATATTCACCCAAGTTCATGTTGGCAACAGTGATCTGCCTGACTCTCTCAGAAATGGGGCTCACAGTGCTGGCTGACCACTGGGAATACTTGGTCCTGAATCAGAGCAGGGCTTTGCAGCCATCCAGCAAGAAATGCTCTGAGCAATCTGCAGGTTGGGTGGAATGGGCTGATTCCCTCAGTCCAGCGCTTCCTAATGGCTCTGTAGAAGGGGTCTACACAGTCAAGCTGGTATAGGGGGGCCGAACTAAGGCACAATGGTAGCTGCCCTTCCAGCCTTCATTCTGGCGCCAGGTAATGCAGACTTTCTCAGAATGAATCCCACGCAAGCCTCTGACCCACCACCGGTATCCAGGGTAAGTGTCCGCAGGTCAGAAAGCCTATGCGTGAGTCCTTCAAAGGGATGTCTAGGGATGCAGTTTCCTTCTGTCTCACCCAGACAGCCAGAATCCCTTCTGGTTTCTACAGTCAGAGTTAATGGAACCTCTTCTTCCCTGGGCTGGGGAGCCTCCAGATTAGACCAGGAATCCCCTCTACTTCAGGAGAGCCTCCGCAGCCTCACTCCCCCTCCTGGTGATCCTCTACCATCTACAAGTGCGGGTGCAGCCTTATTCATGACTTTGCCCCTCTTACCAGCTTCGATGTGGCTCCTTTATATTATCAGATGTAGGCATTATGATTGGCTGGATTTCAGGTGATTCTCCACGTTGATTATTTTATAACTTGGTTGTAATTTCACTGTGGACCTGGGAGGAGATGAGCCCTGCTATTACCTAGTCTACCATCTTCCCCCACTCCTCTTCAATTTCTGGGAAAAAAGTAGAATACACTTCTATTAATGCCCAGGTGGAGAAATAGTCCATTAAACACCATGAACAACCAAGGTGACAAGGCAGCTCAGAAAGAAAAAGAAAAATCTCTAGAAAATAAGCTTGCAGACAGAAATATGCAACTTAAATGACAGAGAGATACGAAATAAGTCATATCAACAATTTCAGGAATTGAAAAAACAACTAGATGAGTCGAATGAGTTCTTTAGCAAGGGGATTGAAACCCTCAAAAAGAACCGAATAGAACTTCTGGAGATAAAGAACACACTGCAAGAGTTGAAAAATGAAATAGCAAGCTTGGGAAATAGAGTCAACAAAATGGAGGAAAGGGTCAGTGATATCGAAGACAGAAATCTAGAAATAAATCAGAAGGAGGAAGGGAGGAACCAAAGAATGAGAAATAATGAAAGAGAAATACAAGAATTAGCTGATACTATCAGGAGAGAAAGCATAAGAAAATGGGCATTCCCAAAGAGAAGGAAAAGGAGCAGGGATTAGAAAGCATTTTCGGACAAGTAGTTGATGAGAATTTCCCAAATCTAAAAAATGAGCTGGAGCTTGGAATTCAAGAAGTCAACAGAATATCCAATTATCTCAACCCAAAAAGGCCTTCACCAAGACACATTCTTTTAAAATTATCAAAAATCAATGACAAAGACAGAATTCTCAGTGCAGCCAGTGAAAAGAAGATGGTAACCTATAAAAGAAAACCCATTCGATTTTTATAGTACTTCACAGTACAAGCCTTACAAACCAGAAAGGGAGTGGAATCAATATTCAAACTCTTAAATGAAAAGAACTATCAGCCAAGAATAATGTATCCAGCTAAGCTCTCCTTTACATATGAAGGAGAAATAAAGACCTTTCCAGACATACAAAAATTGAGGGAATTCTCCACTACAAGGCCTGCACTGCAGGACATACTGAAAGGGGTCAGCTCACCTAAAACAAAATGAGAAAAAAAAAAAGCATAATTAGGAGTAAGGTGACTAGCAGGCTCATAGAAGCAGAGGCGTGTAACTCTTACTAGGAGCAGGGCATTATAAGCTTAAAAATAAGTGATTTGCTATAGTAAGATAGTAATAAATGTTCAGCATGCATACGGACAAATTGAGATAACAATGACTGAAAAGGGGAGGATTCAAAGATCCAAGTTTGCAAAGTGAAATGGAGATAAGGCACAGGTGAAAAAATGGACTACTATATATATAAAACTATCCTCTACATATTCATAATGGTAACCACACACCAAAGATTCAGAATTGAAGTATATAACATAAAACAAGAAGAACCAGAAGAAAAACCCAACAACAACAAAAAACAGACATACAAGGACAAGGAAGCAATGGAAACACTGAGCTACCAGAATACAAAAGATAAAATGGCCATAAGAGGACCTCATATTTCAATAATCACCCTAAATGTAAATGGATTGAACTCACCAATAAAAAGGCACAGAGTTGCGGAATAGGTTAAAAAAAAAAAAAACCCAACCATATGCTGCCTCCAGGAGACACATCTCAGCTCCAAACACAAATATATACTCAAAGTGAAAGGGAGGAAAGTGATATTTCAAGCAAATGCATTCAGAGAATAGCGAGAGCAGCAGTACTAATCTCAGATGAACTAGACTTCAAAATAAAAAAGGTAAAAAAGGATACTGAGGGAAAGTTCATAGTGCTAAAGGGAATCATGCACCAAGAAGACAACACTTATTAATATCTGTGCTCCCAATCAGGGAGCCCCAAAATATATAAAGCAATTACTAACAAAACTAAAAGGAGAAACAGACCAAAACACTACCGTAGTAGGAGACTTAAATATCCACTGTCAGATATGGACAGATCATCCAAACAGAAAATCAATAAGGAAATAACATCCTTAAATGACACATTAGACCAACTGGACATAATTGACATTTATAGAGCCTTCCATCCCAAAGCAGCTATTTATACATTCTTCTCTAGTGCACATAGAACATTCTCAAGAATCGATCACATACTAGGACACAGAGATAGCCTCAACAAATATAAGAGGATTGAAATCATACCAACCATATTCTCTGATCATAATGCTTTGAAACTAGAGATCAACTGCAAAAAGAAATCAGGAAGAAACACAAATACATGGAGAGTAAACAACATGCTACTGAAGAATAACTGGGTCAGAGAAGAAATAAACAGAGAGATCAAGACATACATAGAAACAAATGATAATGATAGTACAACATATCAAAAATTTGGGACACAGCAAAAGCAGTCATACGAGGAAAGTTCATATCATTGCAGGCCTATCTCCAAAAACAAGAATGAGCCCAAATAAACAATCTAATGCTTCATCTTAAAAAATCTAGAAAAGGAAGAACAAATGAGGCCTAAAGTTAGCAAAAGGAAAGAAATAATCAAAATTAAACCAGAAATAAATGAAATTGAAATAAAAAAAATAGAAAAAATGGAACAAAGAGCTGGTTCTTTGAGAAGATTAAGAAAATTGACAAACCCCTGGCTAGACTCACTAAAGAAAAAAGAGAAAGGACACAAATAAACAAAATCAAGGATGAAAGAGGGGAAATTACAACTGACATCGCAGAAATACAAAGAATCATGCAAGAATACTATGAAAAAGTATATAACACCAAATTTAGTAACCTAAAAGAAATGGACGAGTACTTGGAAAAATACAACCTTCCTAGACTGAATTAAGATCTGGAAAATCTAAATAGACCAATCAGCAGTATGGAAATTGAAGCAATCATCAAAAAGTAGTTCAGGACCAGATGGCTTCACCAGTGAATTCTACCAAACATTCAAAGAAGATTTAATACCCATTCTAAAGAAGATTTAATACCTATTCTTCTCAAACTCTTCCAAAAAATGGGCAAAGGACCTGAACAAACACTTCTCCCTAGAGGACATACAAATGGCCAAAAATCTTTGAAAAGATGCTCAACATTGCTAGGGAAATGCAAATGAAAAACACAATGAGATACCATTTCACATCTGTTAGAATAGCTATAATCAACAGGACAAGTAATAAATGTTGGAGAGGTTGTGGAGAAAAAAGAACCCTCATACACTGCTGATGGGACTGCAAATTGGTACAGTCAATATGGAAAACAGTATGGAGGTTCCTCAAAAAACTAAGAATTGATCTACCATATGATCCAGCAATCCCTCTACTGGGTATTTACACCCAAAGACTTGAAAACTCATATCCGAAAAGATATTTGCACACAGATGTTCATAGTAGCACTATTCACAGTGGTCAGGATGTGGAAGCAACCAAAGTGTCCTATGATAGATGATTAGCTAAAGAAGCTGTAGTACATATATACAATGGAATATTACTCAAACATAAGAAGAGATGAAATACTGCCATTTGCAATAACATGGATGGACCTTGAAATAATCATAAGCGAAATAAGCCAGACAGAAAAGGTTGAAAACCACATGATATCACTTATATGTGGGATATAAACCTAAAAGCAAGAAAGGAACAGGACAAACAGAGACTTATGGACATGGACTATAGACTAGTGGTTAGCACAGGGTAGGGTGTTGGAGCGAGGAGGTAGACGGGATAAAATGGGTCAAATATGTGGTGACAGAATGAAATCTAACTGTGGGAGGTGAACACGTAGTGCAAATGTATATATATGCCTTACTGTTAATGTGTACAGCTGAAACGTATTGGATTTCGTTAACTAATGTCACTATTAATTAGTTAATTAATTAAGGTGGGAAAGGGCCATTTATAAAGGACTCACTACTGGGGACTTCCAGCCTGCCAGGTAACACACACACACACACACACACACACACACACACACACACACACACACACACACAATATTCAGTTCTCTAATTTTGGTTATTTTGTTTATTTCCAACTTTTAATTACTTATATGCAATTCTTTAATGAACATTAAATCAATTAGGACATTTTGAGCTTCAAGTAACAGTAAATCCCAATGAAAATGGCTTAAACAATCAGGATAGAGCAGAATTTCATACATGAAACCCAGAGGTGGGAGGTTCTCTGGTGAGTTGACAGAGAGCTCACTGATCTCATATTTAAAGTGCAAGAGAAAGCTACTGCAAAAGAAATAATGATGTAATTGTTCAAAGAAGAGTACCACACTAGAGAACCAGAGCAAATTCCTTCAATAATATTTATTGAACACTTACTACATCCAGGCACTATTCTAGATGCTGGGATGACAACAGTGGGAAACAAAAAAACAAAAAAAAAAACAAAGAAATCCCTGCCTTGGTGACACTCACATTCTGGTGTGTGTGTGTGTGTGTGTGTGTGTGTGTGTGTGTGTGTGTGTGTGTGTGTATAGGATCAATAAAATAAAAAGGAAATTATACACAGACATTAAAAAAAACAAAGAAATATAGAAGAAATAGCAGAGGGGGTGTTGTGGCTTCGTTAATATAAGGTGGTCAGAAAATGCTTCATGAGAGATGACACTTGAGCAAGTGTGGGGACAAGCCTTGGTGACACCTGGGAAAAGTGTTCCAGATGGAGAGGACACAAGCACCCCAAGGTGGGGGTACAGCTGCAATATTTGAGGAACAGCTGGGAGGCCATGTGGATGGCTCTGAGTTCTGAGTAGAGCCCTGGGAGATGAAGTAGGAGAGTGATGGGGCCCCAGTGCCATCACATGGGTGTGGCACACACTCCTAGTGAGACAGGGTCCAGTTAACATTTTAACTAGGTCACTCTAGTGATGTTTGAAGCATAGATGGTAGGGCTGCAGCAGGCAGAGCAGGGACACCCTTTTGCAGGCTGCTCTAATAATCCTTTGAGAGATGATGGGGGCTTAGACCAGGGTGATGGCCATAGAGAGGATATGAAATTATGTTTACACAGTAAAGCCAAAAGGATTTGCTGATGCATTGGGAATTGAGTTTGAGAAAAATAGAACAGTCAAGGTCAGTTCCATAACGTTTTGCCAGAGGAACTGGAAAGATGGAGTGGTTTTTAATTGAGCAGCTGTAGGAGGAGCAGGTTTGGAGGAGAAAATTAGGAATTTGGATATGAGAATTTGAAGTTTGAGATGTCTCTTAGACTTCAAGTAAAGTGATCAACCAGGCTGTTGGCCATAGGAGACTGGAGTTCTGGCTTTAGGCATTCTTGGGCCCTAGTTCGGCCCAAGCTGAACGTGTGATTTTGACACCTGTCAGTACCCACATGGTGTTTGTAATTCCAGAAGAGAGATGAGATCAGAATAGATGGCTGCAGATACAGAGAGATGGAGCCCGGGCACTGAGCTGCGGGCAGGACAATACATAGAGGTTGAGGAGATGAGACAGGACTAGAAAAGGAGGCTGGAGAAGAGAGGAAATCAAACCAGGAGGGGCAGGGGCAGGAGGTGGTAAAAGGAGGGCATAAGCCCATGCAAATGCCAATGACAAGTTAAGTTGTATGAGAACTCAGAGTTAGTCTTTGGATTTTGCCATGCTGGGGTCACTGAGACCTTACAAGACCAGTTTTGGTGAAATTGATTGGAATGGGTTCAAGAGTGATAGGATGGATTAGGTATAGATTGTGAATCAGACAAACTCTTGAGAATATTTTGCTTAAAATGGGAGGAAAAAAGCACAAAAGAAATAGTCAAGAGTGTTTTTTAAAGGTATGATTAATAAAAAGGTATTTGAGATTGATAATGATCTAGTTGGGAGAGAAAGCGATGCTGTAGAGGTGAGAAGGGATCCTTGCTGAAGTGAGGCAGTGGGCTTACTCATTTATTGGAGGGGCAGACATGGCATCACTGCAGATAGGTGGAAACATGGCAATGCTAAATCCAGTGGTGCAGGGGTTACATTGAGGCTCGGACTTTTCAGACAGAAGCTCTAGTGGGCAGAATGTAGTAGCTCCACCATCCACAAGCCCTTTACTTGCCTTCTGGGCCACACTTTCACCAATAGCATGAGAAATCGCAGCAATATTTATATGGCTCAAAAAGCTGCAATTTGGGCAGGATGGGTGGGAATTTCTCATCTCTCTCCATTCTGCATCAGTTGTGGTAGCTTGAAGACCAAGGTTGAAATCATCTGATGGCTCTGCCTCTTCCTTCCTCCCTTCCTCACTTCCATGTCTGGCAGTTGTTGCTGGGGAGATGCAAACAGCTGGTGTGTGGGACACTGGGCATCCTCAGGAATCTCTATCTCTGAGTGGCCTCTCCTTGTGGCCTCCCCAGCATGGTAGCCCCAGAGGAGCCAGTCTTCTGTCAGCTCAGATTTCCAAGGTTCGTGTTTCAAGAGAGGTCCAAGACAAAGCTGTGTTGCCTTGTAGGACTGATCTCAGAAGTCACACACTGTTGGTCTAGGCAATTACTGAGGTCTGCCCAGGTTCAAGGGGAGGGGACTTGGGTCCCACTACTGGATGGAGGCAAGTCTATGCAACATTGTAAAAAGAGCATGTGTAGCCACCTTTGGAAAACCCTCCTGAAAAGTTCCTAACTTATTTTGAAATCCAAATCACAATTCATTAAAAAATATGTAGCTCATCCTGTTGATAAGTTCTTCCTGTATCTTTCCAAAAATGCCTCTTTCTCTAATAGCATTCTCTTGTCTATCTTGACCATTGAGGAGAGGCTGAATTATCCCCACCCCCAAAGGCAGATTGTAACCTTTGAGTCCCAGAGGTCTGAGTTCCCATTCCAGTTCTGCCATATGTGAGCTATGTGGCCTTAGGCAATTCTCTTAATCTCCCCAGCCTCAGTTTTGTTATTTTAAAAATATAGGTGATAATGATATCTCTTTTTTAAAAAAACAAATATTTATTGAGCTCCTAATATGTGCCAGGCCCTGTTCTAGATGCTTGAAAGCAGTGGTAAACAAACCCTGCCCTCATGGAGCTCACATTCTGGGTGGCTCTGCCTGCCTCATAAACTGTTGAGAGAATTCAACAAAACAATGCATAGAACCCAAGTACTTAGACTAGCCTGGCCATGAGGACTGCTTGGGAATGCAGGTAGTCCAGTCTTCTTTATCATCATTATCACTGTGTTCTCGATGCTCTCTCTCCTATGACAGACAAAATAGACGTGTTCTCACAAATGGTGGTGCCCAGGAAATCATAAGTCTGGAAACTTATACTTCAAATCAAGAGTCTGGATCTTTCGGGTTAAAGAAGGAGAAGAACTGGCTGGGGAAAAAAGTAAGAGCATTTTAAGAACATCATCACTAGTGCTATAATCACTTAAAAACTGTTAAGTAAACCATGAAATTAATAAGGAGCAAAAATCCATGTTTCTTCCACTTGGGTTTCTGTGGCTAGGCTTCAAGTTTGCCATAATAAACATTTCCCATGATCACCCTGTGCCACCAAGAAGAGGTCCCTTCTTGGAGGTAATATTCTCATTAATGCTAGACAGATAATACAGGCTTCTGCAGTAATCCCAGCCCTGACAATCTCTGACCTGTGACAGTCTCCCTCTTATGGAGAAGTCTGGGCTGGGGGCAAGGACGGAAGTAGTCTCCATGTGGCTCTGCCCCACATTCAGCTCATCCCACCCACCTCGACCAGTGCACCTGTGCTCTGCCTCTAGCCTCTGATCCCATGACCTGCACAATCCCGCCTCCATGTTTCCCGGGGGCTCGCCTTAAGCCTTCCACCTGTGCTAACACCCTGGGATAACTGGCATGGCCTCTACCACATATTAAAAACAAGATATGTAACATCTCCAAAATAAGGTACTCACAAAATTTTATTTTACTCAAACACTTGGAAAATAAGTAATGATACTATTTGTATATTGAAACAGACAAGAATGTAACATCACTTGGTCCCTCTAGGTCTTCAACCCATAATCCCAACACCTACACATGAATTGCTGAACCTACTCCTTCTGCCAGGACCTAAGCCTACTGGATAAAATCACAACTGCTAGCCTGATATCCAAGGGCCCTCCACCTGCCCATCCTTACCCCCTCACTCCCAGCAGCTTGTACTTTAATCACTATCCTCAGCTCCCTCCTATTCCCAAATAGGCCTTGCCCTTCCCTGCCTCTGAAATTTGGAGCTTTGTTCTTTCTAATCCATTATATTAAGCATAACATACTCCTTATCCTTAAAAGGGAGATGGTAAGGAACCAACATATACTGCTGGCTCTCTGTGTGCTTATGTTAGTCAGTGTAGGCCCTTAAGGTGTTGCTGTAACAAATGATTCCAAATCTTAGTGGTATATGATAGCAAAGTATTATTTTTCACTTACATCTAAAGTCCATCGCAAGTTGGCTTCAGCTTTGCTCATGGCCGCAGTATGAAGAAGCAGCTGGTATGTGGGACCTGCCAGTCTCTTAGGTAAGGGAAAAGAGTAATGAGAGAACAGCACATGGCTCCTTATGCTATGCTTGGGAGAGGCACATGTCACTTCCACTCAGATTTCTTTGGCCAAAACAAGTCATACTGCTAAACCTACTGTCCATGGGTGAGAAGCATGATCTTAATAGAAAAGGGCCATAGAAAGGACATCAGACATTCTGAATAAATCATACAGTCCATAACAGGGCCACTCACTGCACTGGGCTTCTCTTATGCTAACACATTTAGGCCTCTGCAAGGAACTCTGTGAAGAAGATAGAAGTGACTGTTTTACAAATGTAAACGGAGGCTCTGGGACCAGGTAAGCAGTGATTCCATGATGTCTGAAATTCCCTGCGATGAGCCCTGGGATGCTACTTTCCAGCACCAGTTTGGAGCCAGAGTGACCTGGGGATTCCATAGGATTCCTAGCTCTAACAAGGTGGGCAGAAAGACACATGATACTCAGGGAGACAGCATATAGAGGTGGGTGGAGTTCTCCTAGAATGTAGTCATACTGGTCCAGAAGGGATAAGGCTGCCTTTAGGAAGTGGCAGGACAGGAACATTTGTAAAACTGTGTTGGAACTGCTTCCTTATTGACCTTATTTGAGGGGTGACAGGTGATAAGAAGACTGCACTGTCCTTTCCTGCCTCTCCCCACACTAAATTCCTTACAGACTGACTGACTTCACTGAACATTTAGATTTGATGGGGGAAAAAATAGTTCATTTCATCAGCTCTGAAACACACACTTTTACATCTCAACATCTCAGAAAGCAGGACACGTCTTTCCATGGGACGTCTTAACTTACTGTTGGCCAGGTGGCAGCCCTGAAGTCAACATCACTTCCTACAGGTGTCACTCCTGGTATCTTGACTGCCCTCAGCCCCTCAATGTTTCCACCAATAAACCATTGAAAGATCACTCCAGGAAGAAACCAGTGTCCTGAATGGTGTCTGAAATGTTCTGCTGACACCTTCTGGTAAGATCAAGAAAATGCCAGCATCAAACCTGCAGAGAGGGGACCAGCGGCATAGAGGAGCATTCAGAAAAAGATAGCGGGGTGTTGTGCTCAGAAATGCCACATCATTCATACTCCTGCTAGCGCAGAGGATGTATCATGTGGAAAAACCTGTGTATTGATGTCTCAGAACCAGAAAGTGAATATCAACACCACTCTCTGTCTCTGTCTCTGTCTCTGTCTCTGTCTCTCTCTGTCTCTGTCTGTCTGTCTCTCTCTCTTTCTCTCTCTTTCTCATCCTCTGCCCTAGGACAACGTACCTCCCATGACCAGGCGGAGACTTGAGTTCTCTCCTCTTCTTTAGGCCCTGGGAAGACCTTCCCAGCTGGGAAGCAGCCCAGGAATCCATGTTAAGCATCACCAAGAACCAGTAGGTGCTTTCATGTATATGCCTGTTCTTTGCCTTGAACCAAATAAAATCTTTTATAGTTACATTCGATTGTTTTCTAATTGCACAAATAATATATGAACATATTCTGTTATTTAGAACAATAAAACTGTTCTCCTCCGTGACCGACAACCTGCCACTAAGCCCAAGGTCCTCCCCACAGGTGTTGTAGCAACTGTTTGGAGTGAGTATCCCTCCGGACAGCTATTTGCTTAATGTGCTTTCCATGATTTGAGTTTTGCCTGTGAGTTAACACAAATGGTTAACATAAACATATCCTATGTATTCATGCTTTTGCAATAAGCTTTCTCCACTTTACAATATGAAGTTTGGAGAACTTCCTATATTAATGTATATAGGATGACTTTATTTTTAAATTGCTGAACAGTGATTGTTTTCTTATCCTTTTCCATGTTGATAGACATTTGGGTTGTTTATTTTACTTTTATATTTGTGCCGCTATTAGAAACAGTGCTAAATAAACATCTTTGGATAGCCTGTTTATGCATATGCATAGGAAGTGGAATTCTTTTGGTCTAAGGCTTTGCACATTTTCATTTTAGAAGATAGCACCAAATTATCCTCCAAAAAATGCCGTCCCTATCTACACTCCATATCAGTCCTAAGTACTATCAGTATTTTGCCAAACTGAGTAAAAAATGTATCTTTTATCTTAAGGTTACACTTTTTTTATATCTCTTGGCTCTTTGTATTTTCTCCTCTTTAACCCATGTCTCCAGTCCTCTCACCACTGTATCACTGAATTTTCCTTACTAATGGATCATGGACTATTTTACCCGTTATACGCTTTTGCCTGTTATAGATGTGACATGTGTTATCACTATGCTGTAACTTGTCTTTTATGTTTGCATTTAGTGTCTTTTATTGTGGAGAAAGTTTTTGTTTCAATTTGATGTAGTCAAATTTATTAATTATTTATTTCACAGATTTTGTAATTTATGTCTCAAGAATGACTTTCCTACCTCAACATGTATATTCTTTCATATTTTCTTCATTTATAAATATATTTTAAAATATTTTCTTCAAATTTATAATCTTGTTGGGATAAATCATCTGGATTTGTTTTAGTATTGTAAGATAGCTATCCACCTTTACTGTATTACGAATGTGTAGTCAATCCAGTAGCATTTTTTGAGTAATCGATATTTTCACACTCTTAGTTTAATATATTAAATTCCTGAGTTTATGGGCCAGTTTCAGGACACTATCCTCTTTCAAAGCAAACATCTATTCTACATGTTTATTCTTACATATTATTTCAGTTATAATAATTTATTATATATTTTTATCTATCATGGAGAATTTCTACCTCATTGCTTTCCTTTTTCATAACTGTCTTCACTATTCTTGTACATTTTCTCCTTTGAGTATAAGAATCTACCCGTCAATTTCATAGGGAAAATCCTGTGTGGTTATAATTAATGCTGAATGTAAATTCTCCACTGATTTTTGAGAAAGCTGACACTTGTACAATATTTATTCTTCCCATCAAGGGACACAGTATATCTATTTATGCAAATTTTAATTAAAATACATTTATAGATACTACACTTTATAATTTTCTCCATATACATCCTACACATTTTTATTTGGATTACTCCTAGCTGTGTTGAAACAATGTTGCTGTTATGGATGACATTTTTTTTTATATGTTATGATTCATCATTGCTGATAGGAGGGCCTGGTATAGACAGACATGTTTCTCCACCTAATGGAATTTGTCCTAATTATCCTTATAGTTTGTTAGTACAATTTTCTAGGTAGAAAATCGCATTGTTTGAAAAAAAATCACACTACGTTTTAGGGTAAACCTGGTACTCTCTTGTCCATATCCTACTCTGTGCTTTTAGTAAAGTGTATAGAAATACAACTAATTTTTGTGTACTGATTTAATATCCTATAACTTTGCTGAATCATTTATTTGCTCTAACAAGGTTTTGTGTACCTTCCTATTGTTTTTCTATAAGATCTGTGAATGAAAATAATGTTACTTTTTCCTTTCCAATTCGGATGATTATTATTATTATTTTTTTCACGACTAATTGCTCTGGCTAGAACTTCTAGTACTATGTTGAATAAAACTGGTAAGAGTGAACATCTTTTCCTTGTTCTTATGGGAAAAGTTCTTATGAGAAAAGTTATCAGTCTTGCACTATTGAATATGATGTTAGCTGTAGGTTTTTCATATATGACCTTTATTATATTGAAGTTGTTTCCTTCCATTCCTAGTTTGCTGGATTTTTTTTTATCTTGAAAGGATGTTGAATTTTGTCAAATGTGCACATGTCACACGCTGTTTTCTTTTAAGTGCATCTCATATCAATACAATATCCCTGGATCTTCTTTACTTTTTCACTTTACTCAATCTGAGATGTTTTAATGGGAGAATGTACTCTAGGCATGTGTATTGTGATGAAGATGTGCCTGGTATGATTCCTACCAGATCATTTTGTGCTTTCAATTCCCATGCTATTTTGTCAATTTTACATTTCCTTTTCCTTGGCTTTTGTTATATTAAGTTTACTCTGTTTGTTTTATTCTGTGATGAATATTTTAAGCCACAAGAGAATAGTGTAACCCTTAAATTTTAATCTCATGGCTTAATCCTTAAATTTTTAACATATCGCTAAACTTTTTTTGATTGATATCTATTAATTTCTACTTCTCTTCTCAAAATTCTCAGCACATTCTTTTTCTTTGATTTTATTTTTTGACAATTTTTAATTGAAATAGACAATTAGTTGCTCATATTTGTGGTGTACAATTCAATGAGTTTTTTCAATTATAGGTGGTATACAATAATATATTAGTTTCAGTCATACAGTATAGTGATTAGAAATCTATAAAATTGACAAAGTGATCGATTACCTCAATAAATCTTGTACCCCTCTGCCATCTTACATATTAATTACAATATTATTAACTATTTTCCTTGTGCTATCCTTTATATCTCCATGACTATTTTGTAACTACCCATTTATACTTCTTAATCACTTTGCCCTTTTTTACCGTACCCCCAACCCCCTGCCTATCTAGTAACCCTCAAAATATTCTCTGTATCTATGTGTTTGTTTCTGTTTTTGTTGTTGTTATTTTATTCTTTAGATTCTATATGTACATGAAATCATATGGAATTTGTCTTTCTCTATCTGAATTATTCCATTTAGCACAAATCCTCTAGGTCTTGCAATATCTTTTCCTATCCCCTTACTTTTAGTCTGTGTGTGTCTTTTAATCTGAAGTGAGTCTCTTGTAGGCAGTGTATGTAAGGGTCTTGTTTTCTTGTTCATTCAGCCACCATCTCTATTGATTGGAGCACTTAATTATTTTTCATTTGAAGTACTTGTTGATAGCTATGTAATCCTTGCCATTCTTTATTCATATTTTTGCTACATAATTTTTCTTCTTAAAGAAGTCTCTCCAACAATTCCTGAAATACTGGTTTGATGTTGATGAATTCTTTTAGTTTATTTTTGTCTGGAAAGCTCTTTATCTGTCCTTAAACCTTAAATGATAGCTTTGCTGGATAAAGTAACCTTTTATTTGTGATAAAAGATTTTCATCACTTTGAATATTTTGTGTCAAGCCTTCTGTCCTGCATAGTTTCTTTTGAGAAATCAGCTGCCATTCTTATGGGTGCTCCCTTGTAGGTCACTAACTGCTTTTCTTTTGCTGCTTTTAAGATTCTCTCTTTGTATTTAAACTTTGGCATTTTAATTATGATGTGTTTTAGTGTGGGCCTCATTGGATTCATCTTTTTTGGGACTCTCTGAGCTTCCTGGGGTTGTATGTTTATTTCTTTTGCCAGGTTACGGATGTTTTCCATCATTATTTCTTCAAATATTTTCAACTTTTTGCTCTTGTTCTCTTTCTGGTACCCCTATAATGTGAATGCTGTTAAATATGATGTTATCCCATAGGCTCCTTGTATTATTATCTTCATTATTTTGGATTGTTTTTTCTTGTTGCAATCCTCCACTTCTACTCTGTTGATTCCCCCGAATAAACTTTTCGTTTCAGATATTATACTCTTCATTTCTGACTGGTTCCCTTTTATAATTTCCATCTCAATTTTTATGTTTTTTATCTTTGTTAAAGTTCTCACTGACTTCATCTACCCTTTCCCTAAGTTCGCTGAGTATCGTTATAACCACTGTTTTGAACTCTGCATGTTAGATTGCTTAACTCCATTTTTCCTGGAGCTCTTTTCATATGAGACATGCTTCTTTGTCTTCCCATTTTGGCTGCCTTTCTGTGTCTGTTTCTATGTACTAAGCAAAGCTCCTAAGTCTCCTAGTCTTATTAGCATGACTTGGTATAGTAGGTGTCCAGTGGCACAGTTCTGAGAGGGGTCCAGCTACAGGCCAAGTTTATCCCCAGCCTGTGCCCCTCTGGGGCCACCTGGTAAGATTTAGCAAGCAATCCCCAAATGGCTGATACCCGTGCTGTTCTTATAGTTGCCTCAAGAGTCACTCCAGAAACTGAGGCCAAGTGCCACCAGTGTGGAACTTGGAGCTGCTTAGCAGGGGGCACAGGGCACGCTGAGAACCCCACTGGATATGGCTTGGGTAGAGCTGCAAGTTGGGAGGGGCAGAGTTTCAGGGAATTCTCTGGGTGGAACGTCCTCTGTTATCCAGTTTGATGACATTTCAGCTATGGCGGTGCCTATGACCACACGCTGGGAGTGGGAAGGGCTCAACAGAGGAACAATGGATGCTGCCAGCACTTTTGCCTGGGAGAAAGCCTCACCTCTGGCCTTTGCCCTGAAGCCTGACAACTGTGTCCCTTGTATGTCCCTGGTACTCCCACCCCCAACCTGGCGCTGGAGCTTAGAGCAAATGTGTCTATCACTACTAAAGTTCAGCCGTGGTCACAGCTCCTTTAGGAGAAACTTCTGCACCTGCTGGCTGCAGCCACCGCAGCCTCTGTCTGGCTCAGCCGCGTGGGACTGGGCAACCTCACATCTCCGCTACCTCCTACCACTGCAGGGTTATTTCTTATTTCTCTCCCTAGTTGTAGTGCCTTTGTTCATCCAGACCCCAGGTGACTCTGCTTGTTGTTTGTTCTGTGTTTCGTCACATTTCTGGTGTGGTCACAAGAGGAGATGTACAAAACTTCTATACTCTATGCCATCTTGCCCTCTATCACAGCACAACATTCTTTACCTCTGCCCCTTCCATCATTTCCTGTGCAATTATGAGCTAGCATTCTTTTCCAGAATTTTATATATTTAGTGTCATCTGAACTTATTTCGAGTTAACATGGTTTTCTTTTCACCATAGATTCTTGTATTCCTTTTTTTATTCTGTATCTATTTTGCATTCCACTAGAATATATTTTTTCATTATTCTTTCTCAAGTTTATGGGTACTAAAAGTTATAAGTATTTGTATGTCTGAAAACTTTAAAAATTTATTCTTTAAATAAATATTTCTCTGTAAACAAATATCTATATTTAACATTATTCTCACTTGGGATTTTTTTTTTCTTATGCCTACAGCACTTGGTCTCCCTATGTGGTCTCCCATCCAAGTACTAACCAGGCCCGACCCTGCTTAGCTTCAGAGATCAGACATCGGCTTGTTTAGGGTGGCATGGCCATAGACCATGGACTGTGGCTCCACTGGGGCATGAACCCAGGACCTTCTGCATGTAAAGCACACTTGCTAACCGCTACACTATGGAATCATGTCCAACTCGGGATTTTGAAGGTACTATTTCACATAGATTGCATATCTGTAAGAAAAAGAAGCTTTATGTACATTTCTTTCCTGTTCCTTTGGATGAAATCCCTTTTTTATTTTAAACTTCTAGAAATGTTAGATATCTCTCTTTATTCTTAGAAGTCTGAAATTTTACTGAGATATTACTAGGGGTGTGTGTGTGTGTGTGTGTGTGTGTGTGTGTGTGTGTGTGTGAATAAGAGACTTATTAAGTTACAATTTTTGTACTATAAAGTTCAATCTTTTGTATGTACAATTCAATGATTTTTTTTAATAGATTTACAGAGTTGTATAACCATTAGCACAATCCAGTTCTGAACATTTCCATCACCCCAAAAATCCTTTGTGACCATATTTAGTAAATCCTTATTCCTACTTCCAGTGTTAGAAAAACACTAATCTATGTTCTGTCTATAAATTTACCTTTTCTGGAAACTTCGTACAAAACGAGGCTTACCAATTTTGCTTTTGGTTTCTTTATTTAGCATAATGTTTTCAAGGTTCTCCTATGTTGTAGCACGTATCAATACTTCATTACTTTTGTTGTCATATATTATTTCTTTGTATGGATATATCACATTTTGTTTACCAATTCATCAGCTGATGGACATTTGGGTTATTTGTACTTTTTGGCTATTATAAATAATGCTGTTATAACACTTGAGTGCACATCTCTGCATGAAATAGGTTTTCATTTCTCTTGGGTAGACACCTAGGATTTGAAATGCTGGGATCATATGATGAATTTATGCTACTCTTATAAAAAGCTGCCAAAGATTTTTTTCAAAGTAGTTGCATCATTTATATTTTATCAGCAAAGTATGAGCATTCCAGTTCCTCCGCATTCTCACCAGCTGTTCATATGGTCTGTCTTTTTTATTATAGCCACCTAGTGGTTGGGAAATGATATCTCAATGTGTTTTTAATTTGCAGATCTTTAAATGAGTAATGATGTTGAACATCTTTTCATTTGCTTATTAATCATTCCTATATATTCTTTTTTTTACATTAAAAATCATCGGGGGGACATCAATAAAATAAAATAAGTTTCAAGTGTGCAATTCAACAGTAAGTTGTATATATATACTGCATTGTGTTTTCGCCTCCCAAAATTAGATTCCCTGCCATCACCAAATATTTGACCCCCTTTACCCTTATCTGCCTCCCTCCATACCCCTACCCTTTGGTAACCAGTAATCCACAGACTGTGTCCATGAGACTCTGTTAGTTTGTCATATTTGTTTGTTACTCTCAGTTTTATATTTCATATATGAGTGAAATCATATGGTTTTCAGCTTTTTCTGTCTAACTTATTTCACTTGACATGATTATCTCAGTATCCACCCATGTTGTCTCAAATGGCAGTATTTCATCTTTCCTTATGGCTGAGTAATATTCCATTATATTTATGTACCACACTTTCTTTATCCAATTAGCTATCGTAGGACACTTTGGTTGCTTCTGTGTCCTGGCCACCATGGATTATGCTGCTATGAACATCAGGGTGCATATATCTTTGTGGTTAAATGTTTTCAGGTTTTGTTGGATAAATAGCCAAAAGAGGGATTGCTGGATCACATGATAATTCAATTCTTAGTTTTTTGAGGAAACTCCTACTGTTTTCCATAGTGATTGTACCAATTTACATTCCCAAAAGCAGTGTATGAGGTTTCCTTTTTGCCTACAGCCTCCCCAACACTTGTTATTACTTGTTCTGTTGATAATAGCCATTCTAATAGGTGTGAGATGGTATCTCATTGTAGTTTTGATTTGCATTTCCCTAATAGCTAGTGAGGTTGAACATCTTTTCCTAAGTCTGTTGGCCATTTGTATGTCTTCTTGAGAGAAGTGTCTGTTCAGGTCCTCTTCCCATTTTTTAATTGAGTTGTTTGTTTCCTTATTGAGTTCTATGAGTTCTTTAAATATTTTGAACAATAAACCCTTATCTGATGTACCATTGGCAAATATCTTCTACCTTTCAGTAGACTGCCTTTTTGTTTTGGTGATGATAATTTTCACTGTGCGAAAACTTTTTAGTTTGATGTAGTCCCATTCATTTATTTTTTTGTTTGTTTCGCTTGCTTGAGGAGACAGATCCAAAAAATATTACTAAGAGCAATACTTTTGTTTTTTGGTGTCCTTTATTTTTTTTCTTTAGTGAGTCTAGCCAGGGGTTTCTCAATTTTATTGATCTTCTCAAAGAACCAGCTCTTTGTTGCATTAATTTTTTCTATTGTCTTCTTGTTCTCAATTTCATTTAATTCTGCTCTGATTTTGATTGTTCCTTTCCTTCTGCTGACTTTGGGCTCCACTTGTTCCTCTTTTCCTAGTTTTTAAAGATTTAATGTTAGGTTGTTTAGTTGGGCTCATTCTTGTTTCTTGAGATAGGCCTGTAATAATATGAACTTCCCTCTTATTACCACTTTTGATATGTTGTACTTTCATTTTTATTTGTGTCTGTCTATCTCTTGATTTCTTTTTATAACTTCTCTGACCCAGTCATTCTTCAGTAACATGCTGTTTAATCTTTATATATTTGTGGCTCTTCTGCTTTCTTTTTACAGTTGATCTCCAGTTTCAAAGCATTATGGTCAGAAAATATGATTGATCTGATTTCAATCTTCTTAAATTTGTTAAACCTAGTTTTGTGTCTCAACAAATGGTCTATCCTCGAGAATGTTCCATGTGCATTAGAGAAGAATGTATAAGCTGCTGTCTTGGGATAAAGGGCTGTGTAAATGTTGATTATGTCCAGTTGGTCTAATGTGTCATTTAAGGATAATATTTCCTTATTGATTTTCTGTTTGGATGATCTATCCATAGCTGACAGTGGAGTATTTAGGTCCCTTACTAAATTATGTTTTTGTCAGTCTCTCCCTTTAGTTCTGTTAGTAGTTTTATATATTTTGGTGCTCTCTGGTTGGGAGCATAAATATTGATAAGTGTTAGATCTTCTTGCTGGATGTTTCCCTTTATCATTATGAAGTGTCCATCATTGTCTCTCTTTATCCTTTTTTATCTTGAAGTCTATTTTGTCAGATATAAGTATGGTTATACCTGCTTTTCTCTGGATGCCATTTGCCTGAATTGTTGTTTTCTATCCTTTCACTTTAAATCTATATTTGCCCTTGCAGCTGAGATGTGTCTCTTGAAGGCAGCATTGTGGTTGGGTTTTGTGTTTTGATCCAATCTACTACTCTGTGCTTTTTTATTGGTGATCAGTCTATTTACATTAAGGGTGATCATTGAAATATGAGATTTTCCTAAAACCATTTTATCTTTTTTTTCCTGGTAGTTCGATGTTTCTTTGTCCTTGTGTTTCTATCTATTATTTTAATTTGGTAGTGTTTTGTAGACTTTCCCTTTGTTCCATCATGTTTTATGCTATGTGTCTCAGTTCTGGATTCATGGAGTGTGGTTCCCATTAAGTTTATGTATAGGGTAGTTATATATAAGCTGCTATCTTCTCTTTTTATAGTGGGTTTTTTGTTTTGTTTTGTTTTGGAGGGGGCAGCTTTTAACCATTATGTGATATTTAAGTTTATAATACTCTGTTCATAATAAGGGTTGCACTTTCCTGCTTCTGTCTGCCTGTTAGTCATCTTACTCATAGTTAATGTTTTTTTGTCCTTTTATTTCAGATAGAATGACTTTCTTCAGTATTTCCTATAATGCAGGCTTTGTGGCAGAGAATTCCCTCAGCTTTTGTATGTCTGGAAAGGTCTTTATTTCTCTTTAATATTTTAAGGAAAACTTTGCTGGATATATTATTCTTGGCTTATAATTTCTTTTTATAGTTTGAATATCTTGTTCTACTCCTTCCTTGCTTTTAAAGTTTGTGCTGAGAAGTCCGATGATAGTCTAATGGGTGTTCCTTTATAAGTAACTGTCATTTTTTCCCTGGCTGCCTTGAGAATTCTTTCTTCATCATTAAATTTTGACAATTTTAATGTAATGTGTTTTGGAGAAGACCTTTTTGGGTTGCGATAATTGGGTATTCTGTTTGCTTCTTGATTTTGAAGATCCAGTTCTTTCCACAGGTTTGGGAAATTCTCATCAACTATTTGAATATGCTTTCTGTTCCCTTATTCCTCTCTTCTCCTCTGGTATACCCATTATTCTTATGTTGCTTTTTCTGATGGTGTCAGATAGTTCTTGTAGAGTTCTTTCATTAGTCTTCATTCTCAAATCTCTCTCTTCCTTCTGGGTCATTTCTAGATTTCCATCTTTGATATCACTAATTCTTTCCTCCAAATGGTCAGCTCTGTTTCCTAAGCTTATTATTTCATTCTTCATCTCTTTTAATGTGTTCTTCATCTCCAGTTCTATTTGGTTATTTTTTTATGGTTTGAATTTCCTTGGTAAGATATTCATTTTGTTCATTTATTTTGTTTCTAATTTCCTGGAATTGGTCAGAATTTTCTTGCATCTCATTGAATTTTTTCAGAAGTGCAATCCTGAATTCTCTGTTATTTAAATTGCATATTTCTATGTCTTTGAGCTTATTTTCTGGAGATTTTTTCACTTTCTGAGCTTTCCTGTCACTCTTGGTTGTTCATTTCGTTTGATGGACTATTTTTCCACCTGGGCATTTATGGGAGTACTGTTATTTTTTTTATTTAATTTTTTTTAAGAAAAATTTTGTTATAAAGTAATCTCTCTTTAGGAGGTTGATAAGAAAGGATTTTTCTTTTAATTTCCAGTAGGTGGTTTCCAAGCCTCTTGGGTCAGATTCCTTGTGCCCCTGAATCCTTTCAAGTCAGTCTGCCTGGATGGAGGTGGGATTGATTGGCAGATTTGCCCAACTTTGGATGCTGTGATGTGCAGATCTCTCAGACATATTTGTGTGCAGGTTGAGTGTTATTTGTTGAGTTATAGATGTTCAGTTTGTTATTTCAAGGGAAGAGATCTGGGGATATTCCTTACTTCTCCATGCTTCTGACATCTTCCTCTATATATTCTTTGGTGAAGTATCTCATCAAATCATTTGCCCATTATAAAATTATGTTGTTTGGGTTTTATTATTATTTGCTGAGTTGTAAGAGATTTTTATATATTCTGGTTATGAGTCTTTTATCAGATATATGATTTACAACTTTTTAAAGTTTATTGGGGTAACATTGGTTAATACAATTATATAATTTTCAGGTGTACTTTATAATTTGACATCTATATATTCTATTGTGTGATTACCACCCAGAGCCTAATTTCCTTCAGCTACCATAGATTTGATCTCCTTTACCCACTTCACCTTCCTCCTATCCCCTATAATTGACCCCTTTACCTTGTCTACCTTCTCCCTCCTCCCCCATCCTCTATCCTCTGGTAACCACTAGTCTATAGTCCATGTTCATGAGTCTCTGTTTGTTTGTCCTGCTCATTTGTTGATTTTAGGTTTCTATCTCACATATAAGTGATATCATGTGGTTTTTCAACTTTTTCTGTCTGGCTTATTTCGCTTAGTGTGATTATCTTGAGGTCCATCCATGTTGTCGCAAATGACAGTATTTCATCTCTTCTTATGGCTGAGTAATATTCCATTGTATATATGTACCACAGCTACTTTAGCCAATCATCTATTGTAGGACACTTCAGTTGCTTCCATGTCCTGGCCACCATGAATAATGCTGCTGTGAACATCGGTGTGCAAATATCTTTTTGGATATGGGTTTTCAAGTCTTTGAGGTAAATACCCAGTAGAGGGATTGCTGGATCGTATGGTAGATCTACTCTTAGTTTTGTAAGGAACCTCCATACTGTTTTCCATAGTGGCTGTACCAATTTGCAGTCCAACCAGCAGTGTATCCTCTCCAGCATTTGTTATTACTTGCCCTATTGATTATAGCTATTCTAACAGGTATGAGATAGTACCTCATTGTGGTCTTGATTTGCATTCCCCTAATAGCTAGCGATATTGAGCAACTGGTAAAAATCAACTGTTGTTTCTCTGCCGTCGTCTTCTCTGCTTTCTGCCCTGATGACTGGGCCCTGCCGCTGGCTATGTGGAACTCACAAACTCTCCCAGGCAGGGCTGTCCAGGGAACTTGCTGTTCCTTCTCTCCTCTCCCCCCTCCTAAAGGGAGCTCTGGGGGTGCTAGAGGCAGCTTCTTTATTTCTCCTAGTCCACTGCTCGACACCTGGGGTTCTGACCTGTGGTAGCTTTTATGTGCAGATTCCACACTCAGACGTGGTGGTGTGCAGTTTGAGTGTTTTTTGTTGAGTTTTAGATGTTCGGCTTATTGTTGTTTCATAGGGAGAGATATGAGAATGTCTCTCACTCTGCCATGTTTCCTTTCAGATCTTAAAAGTTTTAAATTTTGATAAAAGTTTAACTTATCTATTTTATCTTTGGTTGCTTGTGCTTTAGGCCTCATATCTAAGAAACCATTGTTTAATCCAAAGTTATGATGATTTATTTACACGTTTTCTTCTAAGAGTTCTATAGTTTGAGCTCTTACATTTAAGTTTTAAATCTATTTTCAGTTAATTTTTATATATGGTGTGAGGTTGGGAGTACAACTCAATTCTCTTGTATTATAATATTCAGTTGTCCTGAAACCATTTGTTGAAAAGATTTTTTTTCTTCATTAAGTTATTTTAGCAATCTTTCCAAAATCAATTGGTCATAAATATGAGGGTTTACTTTTGGATTTTGAAGTCTATTCCATAAATCGATATATCTATCCTTATGCAAATGTCTTAATTAATGTAGCTACATAGTAAGTAAGTTTTGAAATAGGAAATATGAGTTTTCCAACTTAGTTCCTTTTTTTTTCAAAGATTGTTTTAGCTTTAAATCAGCTAATAAAGAGAAAGAAAAATGAAAATAAGCAAGACTTTTAGCTATTCTGGGTTTCTTGAATTTTATATTACTTTTGGGATCAGCTTGTCAATTTCTTCAAAGAATTCATCTGGGATTTTGATAAAGACTATTTTGAATCTGTAGATCAATTTGAGGAATATTGCCATCTTAACAATATTGTCTTCCAAGCATGAACGCAGGATGTCTTTCCATTTAATTAAGTTTTCTTTAATTTCTTCCAATGTTTACAGTTATCAGTTTATGTCTTATAATTACTTTGTTAAATTTATTCATATAATTTATTATTTTTGATGTTATTATAAATGGAATTTGTTATGGGTTGAATTGTATCTCCCCCAAATACATATGGTAAAGCCCTAGCCTCCAGTACCCCAGAATGTGACCTTATTTGGAGTTAGGATATTTACTAACATAATCAATTTAAAACGAAGATATCAGTTTGGGCCCTAATCCATGACTTAAGTCCTTAGAAGAAGGAGAAATTTGGACACAATCATGCGCACAGTGAGAATGCCGTATGAGGATGGACTTATGTTGCCACAAGCAAGGGAACTACCAGAAGCTAGGAGAGAGGCCTGAAATAGATTCTGTCCTCACAGCCCTCAGAAGAAACCAACCTTGCTAACACCTTTATTTTGAACTTCTAGCCTCCAAAATTGTGAAACAGTACATTTCTATTCAAGCCATCCAGTTTGTGGCATGTTGTTATATGGCAGCTCTAGAAAACTAATACAGAATAGTTTCCTTAATTGTATTTTCAAATTGTTTATTGCTGGTATATTGAAACACAACTGATTTTTGTATATTGATCTCGTACCCTGCAACCTTGCTAAATTTATTAGCTGTAATAGTTGTGTGTGTATGTGTGTGTGTGTATTCTTTAGGAGTTCTACATATTAGATCATGTCTTTGCAAACAGAAATAGTTTACTTCTTTCTTTCCAATCTGGATACCTTCAAGGTTTGTAAATTTTTTTTTTCTGGCTTCCTATTCACTCACATCTCTCTGTGAATATTAATTATACTTATTCTAAAGTCTTATTCTGTTTGCTCAGTTAATTCTAGCTATTTAAATGTTGCTTTCCATTGGATGTATTGGTTTTCCTTTTCATGGTGTTTGTTAAATAATAGGGACACATGACCATGCACTCATTCTTGCCTTTGCCATTTTCTGTTTACCCACAGCGAATGTTCTGTTCCTTCCTGCAACCCCTGCCCAAGGAACAGGAGGGCAGGGGCAAGCCTTGTGGTCGATTGTGAGCCCCAGTTGTAGAGTTTCCTAGAGTGGAGCTACTTGGCCTCCTGGGAGTTGCCTCAGGCTCTGTCTGGTTTCTGAAGCCCAAGTGCTCACATCTACTGCCCTTGCCCCTGAAGCAAGTGGAAGAGGACAGAGGGCCTAACCCCCACTTACTGCCCCAAGAGTCCCAAATCCTCTCTTCTCAGTTACCCAGGCCCCCTATGCTGTTATGTCTTCTTCCTCTCAGAACCTCTAACACAACCTACCTTCCACAGTAGTCTTCTCCTGATATGGCTTTCTAAAAAGGATATTTTGTTTTTCTGTGAATTTATGGCCACAAGGGACTAGAAAACTGACTTCATTGGTTTCATCCTCTCAATCTGTAAAAATTTCTCAAGAGGTTAACATGGAAAAGAATACAAGACACATTTCAGACAGCACTTGTGCATTGAGGTACGTTTAGATGTCCAAGACTGCCCTCATCACCTCACTGCAAGCAAATTTGGAAAGGGCCTGCACCACATCAGCCTGTCGTGGCTCACAGACACTGACCAGTGGGTTGCCAGAGTCTATGGGAACTCATAGGAGCAGAAAAGGCTAAGCACTTTGTCACCTTAGCTGCAACCCTCAAGATTTCCAGAGATTCCAACAAGCTTTGTTACCTTGCTGGCAGTGCTTACATGATGAATGCCCAAATCTGTGGTGGTGGCCATATGATTGATGCTTATACTCAGCTCAGGGGTGTGTTTGTGAACATTCTCAGCTCACACATATACCCTCTACACCTGGTTTACATGTGTGCACCAGTATAGGCATGCACATGCACCACACATGCCCAAGCATGGACATGCATGCACAACTGCACCCACATGTTGTTTTATTCTTCAGTCTTATTCTTTCTTTCCCCATATTTATCTCTGCTCTTCTTTACCTTTTCCTGTCTCTTTTCCACTCTTTCTCAAGGAATATTCTCTTTTTCCATATGTCTGTCTCCCTCCCTGTTCTCTCAGCCTCAGTTTTGGTTTTCTGTGTCATTTTACCAGCCATCAGCTGTGCTTCAAGCAGAACAGCAGAAGTCAATTCAATGCTAGTACCATGTACCCGTATCATGCATTGGCTCAGCCCCAAACATGGCAGGTAAGGCTGATGTTGCCCCACTTCTCTGACTGAGAAGGGCTGGTCATAATGGGGTGCACACCATGTTGTGAAAATCAGGACCAGAGACTCACTGCAGTGAGCTAACAGAGCACAGACTCTGCTGCTCTGGGATGAGACCCAGGGTACTTCCCCAGAACACCTACTCTCCCATCTCTTGGGCAGGAGTCCATGACTTACCCCTACCAGGGGTAGCTGTGATTCCACTCCTGGGCTCACGAGAGGAAATGTACCTGGTCCAACCTAGAGAAATGATTGGCTATGAATATCTCAAGCCCAGTTAAGAGGCCTCATGATGAATAGATTTAAGCCTGTAGCTGGGTGGTCTGTGCTCTGCCCAGTTCCTGCATTTGGCTCGCAGCAAGTCTCCCGACCTCTCGAGGCTCAATTTCTCACTCTGCGAAATGGCTACCTATTTTTCTCATGAGATCTAAGTGTTACGGGACTTGAATGGCCATCTTGCCCAGCTAGGTGAACATTTGCCTTTTCTTGAATTCCCTATTTCTGTGCTTGTTTTCTCCATTCATTCATTTATTAATTCATTCACTCATCATCTCAATGAGCGTGTGCTGAGGGCATGTCACTGTGCATTGGAGGTGCAGCAGCATGATCTAGCTGTGGCCCTGGGAAAACCCTTGTTTCCTCTTTCATGCACCCCTAACCCTCTTTTCTAGGAGCCTTTAACTCATGGATCCCCTTAACCCAGAGCCGGTTGTCTGCTTCCCTGAGACTGACATTTAAAAGCAGATAAATCAGAAGGATAGAGAAAACTTTCTAATCAGTTTTGACCTGCTTAGGTTAAAAACAAATGTTACCAGCAGCACGCACATGGGAGCTTTTAATCTACATTAGAGCTTTTTATCCAGATGAGAAATTAGTTATCTGCATAAATCGGTGAGGAGGGGCAGAGTTTGGGTTTTGACAGACATATCTACCTCCAGGAAGATAAGAGTGCTCAATTCACTTTCTCTCTCGATCAGCAGGAACATGGCTCCCTCCATGTGTGACTCTATTCTTTCTAGTGGAGCAAGGAGAGAGAAAGAGGAGCTAGGAGAAGGGTACCGATGACTTGACTTGTGCCAGGTTAGGAGCCCAGAAGATGAGGGAAGGAGGTGGAGTGGCCCACGGGGTTCCATGGCTTTCCTCTGCAAGGACCAACCATGCTCTTTTCCCAGGGAGACCCAATGCACCATGTGGGAGACAGGGCACCAACTATACTTCTTGAGAAATTTTGTTGGCCCCAAGCCCTTCTGGACTAGTTAAGCATGTTTTGAAGTAAGTGTGTGTGTGTGTGTGTGTGTGTGTGTGTGTGTGTGTGTGTGTGTGTGTGTTGTCAACCTCTGTTGATCACTGCCAAGTGCTGGGCACTTTCCTGATGTCTTTCATGTGTTACCTCCTATTTTATCTGAAGCGGGGGCCTCAGTTTACTCTACTTTACTGACTTGGAAACTGCTGCTTGCAGGGTATAAGGGACTTGCCAGTAAGTGGCAGAGCTGGGACAGGAATCAGCTATGATACTTCTAAGCCGTCTGGGGCCACAGCCCTTTCTGCCTCTAGTGTGCGTATCCCTAGTGTCCTCCCTCACCTCTCAGTTTGGGACACTAGCCTCTCCTTCTAGCCTCTCCACTTTGTGGGCTCCAAGCAGTCTTCTTTCTGAGAGGCACCTTGGGCTCTCCCAGAAGAGAATCATGTGGCCATGGAGGCTTCCATACTGATCTACACTTAGGAGTGAATGAAAGAGAAGTGACCAGGGAGTGGCCATGGGGAGGATCCAACCCTCCATCCCCAGGATAGCAGATCCACCATGACATCACTGTGAAGGGGCTGCTCAACTTTCACAGCCCCTGGCTGAAGATCTGCTGCTGGTGACTCAGTGTTCAGAAGGAACAGGCTCAATTCATAGGCCCCCCAACATGCAACTGAGAAGAAGGTCATGTTTATTGAGCATGTACCTTGGGCTAGACACCTTTTAGTGGAATTTCTCCCTGGGCAATGCTGAGAGAAAGACATGATTGTCATGCTCTCATTGAACGGACAAATAATGGAGGCTGGAAGGTTAATATCATATAATTATTTGTGCATTAAAAAATGTTGGCATTCCCACTAGACTCTTGGCTTCAGGAGAAGAGATCTTGTAAGCCCTACACCAAACAATGCCATTTGTTTTCTGACTCCCAAATCTACATGGCCTCTGTCTACCCAGAGGAGGAAGGCTATCGGGCTTGGCTGTGGTGTGTTTTTTACCCCAGATTCATTGCCCCAGGAATCCTCTGCTTTTGGAGCCATATAATACAGAATAAGGACATTGGTGGAAGGAAGATCAGGGTGACAGTCTTGGCTCCACCACTCACTGGCTATGACTTTCCTGTCTGCAAAATGGGAGCAGCAGCAGTGTCCACCCAAAAGGGTCACTGTGATGACTCATAGAAAGAACATAGGTAGGAGATTAGCGTATGTGGGATATAGGAAGTGGTCAGTAGAAGGTAGCCCCTCAGGGGCAAGGAAGGAAAGTGTTGTACCACTCAGTGATGCTGGAACAGAGAGTTTTGATTCAAATGGCTCTCTGCCACAACCTGCAGCTGTGCTGAAACCTGTGGCAGGAGCATGGGCAGTCTCACCCCAGTGGGACCTTTTCCCTCTTGCAGTGGCTCTTACTTCTCTCAGAATTTCAACAAATGAAGTCAGATCCATAAAAGCACTTTCTTTTCCACATTAAGGGCCCTTGGAAAGCAAAACATCCCAAGGTCAGTAGTGTGAGCACTCAAACCAGAGAGAGAAAGCATGTTCTGGCCAGTAGGCAGAGCTATGAGGCCAGTCTGTGTTGATCAGGCAGAACTTGCTAATTGGGGGAACACATCACATATTCCTCTCCGGAGAGGTTGTCCAGCCATTAATCCTCTCATGGCATCCATTTGCACCAAATGTTTGGCCTCTCAGCCCCTAAGTGAGTTGGTTCCTCATACTCTGAAGGTACAGTTAACTAATTCTGGTTGTGATGACAAGAAAGGGGAGTGTCAGCTGTCTGTGGCATTTGCAGGACACCTGGGCACACTCCTACTCTCAGCTTGACCCTTTCTGGTGTTGGTAAGGAGGCCATTCTATCCCTAGAGTCTGACATCCAGGATTTCATTAAGCTATGTCTAGAGTGCTGTTCTTTGCGCTAAACAGCATTGCACCCCCTTGTGGCCCACTTCCAAGGACCCCTAAGGCAGAGAGTTGGCTTTCTAATCTTTGTATGATGATAGATTTGGCTGCAGAGTTGCAAGTTTCTGAGCCTTCATGGTACCTGAAGCCACTTGGCTGTCTTCAGTCTCAGAAGCCAGTGCTGAGTCCCTGATTGGTCTTGGGAGCAGCACAGCACACACAACCTGCTGCTTATAAGGTAGTGGCCAGCAAGCCATGTTGGCTACAGCAGAAGCAACTGCAGTGGAGGCACTTCCCCATCAACAGCAGCTCTTCAGGGCAGAGGGACATCAGTCTTGGCCATTACCCTACATAAGTGTTGCTTCGATATCCTACTCTTTTTCTTTTTCTATGCAGTTAAAAAAAATCCCTATTATTCTGTGAAATGAGAGGAATTGGATATCTTTAAGAAGACAAATTGAACATCAGCTTTGAGTACAGATGGTACTATATTCCCTACTACCTCTTTGGGCAGGGTTCTTCTGGCTCTGTCATAGGACTTCCTGGCTCAGGATGAGGACTGAGCCTCAGAAGTTCACTACCATGCCCCTCCCAAAAGGATAGCCCTGGCTCAATCATACTTAATCATCTGTAAACATCTGACCAGGACTCAGGCTATATTTTTAGCATAGATACAGAGCTGCTTGGATGAAGTGGGAATTGGGGGCTCAGGGGTCTCACACTCAGCCTCCTTCCCACTCCCCATGGACCCATAGAGTTCACAGTAAAAACAATGAACCTTGAAAAAGCCTTATAAACAGTGGTCTTTGAATAGGTCCAGGTGGGGTAAACAGAAAAGTGCAGCCTGGGGGCATTTTGAAGGACCCATACTTTCTCTACCTTCCAGATCCTTCTAGTCTTAATAATTTGGTAAAGGTACATACTGTGAATAGCTTAAAGTACAAACTATTTGCCCAGATGAGAGAGAGAAGGAATGTCTCAGTTCAGAAAACTTACCTATTATCATGTTCTAGAGTCAAGAAACACATTTAGCTTTTGTACTTGATGCAGCAGATTTCCAAATAAAATGGCTACATGTGTATGCAGCTTTAACTTCTTTCAATTTTCCACTGAAATGACCAACAATAGAACATAGAAATAGGAAAAGCATAGAAATTGGAGAAGTGTGGCATTGCCAAGTCAGAAATTCATATATTCAAAAAATTCTTTTAGAAAAGGATGGGACAAGACCAAATAGAGAGAAGAGTTGACCCAAGCCTAGCAAAGCCCCATGACAAATCCAGGAGATCCAGGAACTGGAGGCGAGGGCAGCTGGGGTACTGGATTCCATTCTCCCTATGAGAAGGGACAAGAGCCTTGGGCCATGGCAAAGGTAGAACATAAGGTTGCATTTGATTTGTGTCCAAGAAAAAGATACTGCTTTATGCAAAGAAAGGGGATACTGACCCAACTATGGTAGCCATAACAAATATGGTTAAAAGCAATGGCTCTGGTTAGAGTCAGAAATGTCTGGAGTTTTTTCTAAACCCTCAATAAGGTTAGACCTTGGGAAAGTCACTTGATTATCTCCAAACCTCAATTTAATCCGTCAACGAGAGTTATTTAAAATCTACTTCATGGAGCTATGAGAATTAAACACAATAATCTATGTTATGACCTTAGCAAAGGGCTGGCACTTAATAGGTAAATATTACCTTCCAAATATAGCAGTGATTTCCAATGCTAGGTGAGCAAGATAATCCATTTATATCTATGTATTTAAAATAGAAAGAGAAATCTAGCTTTGCTAATGGCTGATATGTGGACTGACCCTGGGCTCTGCCTTGACCAAATGTTAGGTGGATTTGGTTGTGTCTGCTAAAGATAACTTGCTGGAAGGCAGAGCAGGAGCTTGCACAACAGCAGGTGGACAGTGGTCCTCTCACACATTTCTTGTCTTCAGGAATTTGTACCTATTGCAGTTTCCATGGACCCAGCTAAGGAGATATATGTATATATATGTGTGTGTGTGTGTGTATATCTATCTATCTATCTATCTATCTATCTATCTATCTATCTATCTATCTATCTATATATATAATATTTTCTTAAATAGTTGAATTTCTGTTGCTTGGTTTCATAAAAAAAAGGATTAGAAAGTATTCCTTCTGCTTCTATCTTCTGAAACAGTTTGTAGAGAACTGGTGTAATTTTTCTTAAACGGTTTGTAGAATCCATCAGTGAACTCATCTGGGCCTGATGCTTTCCATTTTGTAAGTTTATAAATTTTTGATTAAATTTCTTTACTAGATACAGACCTATTCAGATTATCTATTTCTTCTTGTGTGGGCAGAAAGTGTCTTTCAAGGAATTCGTTTGGTTCATCTAGGTTATCAAATTTGTGGATATAGAGTTCGTATCATTCCTCTATTATCATTTAATGTTCATGGGACCTGTAGTGATGTCTCTCTTTCATGTCTGATGTTCATAATTTGTGTCTTTTCTCTTTTTTTCTCATTCTGGGTAGAGGCTTATCGATTTTATTGATATTTTCAAAGAACTAGCTTTTGGTTTCATTTATTTTCTCTGTTGACTTCCTGTTTTCAATTTCATTAATTCCTGCTCTAATTTTTATTACTGCTCTTCTTCTGATTACTTTGGTTTTAATTTGTTCTTCTTTTTCTAGTTTCCCAAGGGAACACTTAGATGATTGATTTTCTAATATATGCGTTCAATGTTATAAATTTCCCTAGGAGGTTGAGAGGTGGGTCTGAAAGTTCCAGGCTTCTAGTAAAATTTTGGTTGTTCTGGCAACAAGCCATCTAGGAGCTGCCAAGACTCATTAAGGAAAAAAAAAAATGCTCCTATCACTCAGGAAATTCCAAGGCATTTAGGAGCTCCATGTCAGGAACTGGAGACAAAGACCAAATATATCTTTCTTTCATGCTAAAGAGTTTTAGACAGCTTAGAGGGAGGCAATTCTGCTAAGAAGCTTGGCTGTGAATGGGAAGAGAAGGCAGGATAGCACCTAGGAGGCATAGAGGGTACCCAGATATTTTTTTGAAATCATTTTTGTTGATTTTATTTCTCATGAGAAGTTATATGTTTAAATGGAGGACATTACAGAGAAAAATGAGAAGGTATATTTAAATACACACTATTAAGAGGAGGTAGGAGGGGATGGCAGCTAGGGCAGAGGTGCTGTGTGAAAAAGGTTGTGTCCTGCATTATGACAGGAGGAAGGGAGGGAAGGATGCAGACAAATGTCTAAATTGGGAGGTAAGAGTTGAGACAATTCTTAATGATGGTTTGGAATCTTCCTATGAGATATTAGAGGGAGCATCATCATCTGACAAGGAGTGATATCAAGAGAAAGCTGGGGTTTGAGAAAGACCTAGAGGATTTGAAATTGTTGGATATGCTGGGAATTGTTGGATAATTTAGAGAGGAGTAGATCGAAAAAACTCAAACCATAAGAAAGAGAGCCATAAATGGGATACTGTTGTACAAATGAAGACATTCTCTCCATCAAAAGACAACACAAAGGGAGTAAAAATATAACCACGAATGGGGAGATTGTACAAACAACTAGACATTTCCCAATTTGTAACACATTTAATTCTCACTGTATTAGAATATATAGAGAGCTTCTAAATCAATAAGAAAAAGAATAATCAATAGAAAACTTAGCAAAAACTTTGAACAGGCATTTTACTAAAGAGTAAACCCAAATGACTAGTGAACATCCAAAAAGATGTTTGATATCATTTATCATCAGAAAAATGAAATTAAACCCACAATGAGACAACACTATACAACCAACATATTGGATAAAATTAAGTCAACACTTATTGAAGTATTGGCCAGTATTATGTGTTAGTTTCTTATTGCTGCGGTAACAAATTACTATACAATATGGCTTAAAACAACACAAATTTACTATATGACAGTTCTGGAGGTCAGAAGTCCAACTTCAGTATCACTGAGATAAATTCAAGGTGTTGGCAGGGCTGATTCTGGAGGCTGTAGAAAATCTGTTTCCCTGACTTTTCCATCTTCTACATGCTACCTACTCCTTGACTTATATTCTGTTTCTCCATCTATAAATCTCTCTCACTCTTTCCGATCACTGCTTCTGTCATTACATCTCCTTCTAGGAAACTGACCCTCCTATCTCCTTCTTATAAGGGCCCTTGTGATAACATTCGCCCCAACCCCAAACTCCCTATGTAAAGATCCTTAACTAATCACCCCTGCAAAGTCTCTTTTATGATGTAAGGAAACATATTCACAGATTTTGGAGACTAGGTAGGACAAGGACTTCTTGAGGGGAGGGGCATTATTTTGGCTACCACAAATTGGAACAATGGGAATTTCATACATTGCTGGTAGGAGTGTGTATTGGTATAACTACTTTAGAAAACAATTGGATATTTCCCATTAGAGTTAAACACGGGAATTTCCTATGATCCAGCAGTTGCACTTGCAGCTAGATCTCTGAGAACTCTTGCACCTAGGCACCAGGAGACAGATGCTAAAATAATCAAAGGAATCTAGTCCCATTATCTCTCTGACAGCATTTCCTTTTCATTCTTGGTAATGCTTACTTTTCTCCAGACACATATGATGTTGTATAATAAAGAATTTGGCTAGCTTTTGTCCTCTGGTTCCTGGGAGGAAGCCCATAAATCCTTGGAATTTTCTAAATGATAGAAGTGTCTTTGTTATTCATGGTGGGCCCTCAGACCACACCTGAGTTTAAGCTTACTTGGTTACTCAGGATGGGAGCTAGTTATGCTGGAAAGACCAACCATGTGATTAGAAGGTCTAGGCTTTGAGTCATGTGACATCAGTTCAATTTCAGGGGAGGTGAACAGGGCTGGAGATTGAACCATGTGTACATGGATGACTCAATCATGTTTACATAATAAAACCCTGGACACAGGTAAAACTCTGGACATAGAAGCTCAGGTGAACTTCCTTGGTTAACAATACAATATGCTGGGAGGGTGACACATCCTGACTCCACAGGAGAGGACATGAAAGCTTTTTGTTTGGCGCCCTCCCAAATCTTGCCCTATGTGACTTTTTGGCCAGCCCTGATTTGAATCCTTCTTACCATGGTAAGACTGTAATCATGAGTGCGGTGCTTATCTGAGTTCTGGAGTTCTTATAGTGAATTATCAAACTCAAGGGGGTAGTGGGAACCTCCAGATTTGTAGCCATTTGGTCAGAAACTTTGAGGCTTGGGGCGGCTTGAGGACCCTTGAGTTTGTGGCTGGTATCTGAAGTAAGGACAGTCTTGTGGGGACTGTGTCCTTAACCAGTGAAATTTGGACTATTCTGAGTAGTTAGTATCAGAATTGTACTGCCTGGAGACTGATGCACTGACTTCTCCTTCTGCTGCAACACCTTGCCCAAGAGGGTACACAGCATCATCTACACCTCCTTTAAGTCTTGGCTTAGATGTTAACTCAGTGGAAAATACTGTAGAGGTGCAACCTACCATCCTGATACTTTTCATCTCTTCCTGCTTTTGTTCCTGTGATGCTGCAGTTTCATGGTTCCGAGGTAAGGGGTAAGAGGCTTGGGCAGTTGGAAAAAAATGTGGGGAGCCATAGGCAACTGCAATATAGCTCTTTATTCCAGCAAGGGCACAGCCAGCCTCACAGGTTAAACAATAATGGCACATTGCCAGATAATAGAAGCCTGCGTATGTGGACCAGGCACATGGTTACATAAGGGGAGAAGTGCTGAGTCACTTCCCCTCCGAAGTTAGCTCAGGGTGTTGGGAGGGAGCCTGACTACAGCCATCGTTCTTTTTCCTCACAGTTCCTAAATAGTACTTCTCATCTTTTAACATACAACATACTTCGTCTATTTTTTTCTGTTTATTGTTGTCATCTGCTCCTAGAATAACCATGTGGGATGGAAAGTTTATCTGTTCTGATCACTGTTCTATCTCAATGCCTAAAGTAGTGCCTGGCAAATAGTAGGTGCTCAAAATTATTTGTTCAGTGAATAAATGAATAATAGCAAAAGCATGTCTGCTTCTCAAATGTCTATTAATAGTAGACCAAATAAACATATTATAACAATACCAAAGAACAGTCAACATGAATAAACTACACTCATCCATATGGGTGAATCCCACAAACAATATTGATGACACAAGCAAGTAGAAAATACAAAATATGATTCTATGGGGCTAAAATAATACTTTTTCTCCTGCCTTTTAAGTTCTTCTAGCTGGGCTAATAATTCAAAAGACATACAGCAGATTAACAGCAGAAAACAAATTTTAATACATGTGCACAAGAATTCACATAAGCATAAAATTTCCAAAGTGAGGCAAACTTAAAAATATATGTCATTTTGGACAAAGTAGAAAAGGGAAGAATGGGGTCTTAGATTTTAAAAATGAAAATGGGCCATTTACAAGTTCTTGCTAGGCAACTCAGAAACAATGAGATGTAGAGGGTGATCTAGTTAACAGGCCCCTGCTTAGATACTTCCTGTCTAATTCTAAGGTGATTATGCTAAGGTTCCCTTCCTGAAGCAGATTTTTCTATTTGAATCTCTTAGGCAGGAAAGGAGGAGGGTCAATAGTTCTTTCTGAGTCTTGTTTCTTAACAACCAGTTAAAAACAATATCCCAAAAGGTAGATTTAGGGGGGTAAAACTTTGGTCCCTTCAATTCCATTCACAAAAGTTCTAAAATAGGCATATATATCTAGGGGTAAAAGTCTAAGCAGAGGCAGAGGAATAAATATCAGGGTAATGGTTACCTTGGGAGGGGGTTGGTAGGGAGAGGGTTCAAGGGAAAAGCCATTGGAGAAGGACACAAGGGGGCTTCTCATGTGCTGGCAGTGCCCTATTTCTAGTTCCATGGACATTCTCATTGTGATTATTCTTGAAACTGTACACATACATTTCATACACTCTTCTGTATGTGTGACATATTTTACAGTTTAAGAGAAGGATCAAGAGAACCATCAGAGGATGACTGAGTAGTGTTGAGTTCTCAGTTCCACTAATGAGTTTATTGTGAGTTTAGAGTGATAGTAGGGCTGTATGATTGCCTCTAGCAGCACTTAGATACCTGAGGGGACATCTGGAGAAGGCAGAGGTGGATTCATCTGTCACTGGAGGTTATCCAGGTAAGAGGAGCAAAGAAATCTAGGGTATTGGCAAGGGAACAACTAAAAACCTGTTCTATGGAAACAAAGGTAAGGGGGAGGCAAGTGAAGGTAGGAGGGAGAAAACTGAAGTCTCAAGAGATCTGGCTTGAATAAGAATCAGATCTGAGAAACTAGTGCAGTCTAGGTTCTGGACTCCATGGGAGGAAAATGCTGTAAGCATTGTTGTCATGGGAAGTCTTTCTCTTCCTCTCTCCACCACTCTCTCTTTTAGATATTTGAGATACAACTTTATTTTGATTCTAAATGAAAAGGAATGGGAATGACAGTAACACAAGATTTCACCACTGAATATTGCAATGTGACTAGCAGTCTTATATTTGAGTGTCAATAAGGAAATAGAAGTCTTGAAGGTGGCTGCCTATGAAGCAAGATAACGTCTGGCTGCAACAGGAACAGTGGGTGGCTGAATTGTCATGAACATATATGTTATAGTTCTCATAACCTGCAGAACTCCCTCTACACCAAAGCCAGCCCAAACAAAACAACATACAAAGTACTACCAGTGTCCTGCTATGCAGATGCACCTCAAGACACACTCCTCAGCATGGGTAAGGTGGACAGCAGAAGTTCTTGGGGCAAAAAGATTGTGGACTCCTCCCCTTTTTCTGTCTGATCCAAGCACTTTTGGCTCTATCTGCAGTTCATTTCCAATTGCAAACACTTCTTATCACCACGAGCATTACTATTCTGGTTTAAACCACCATCATCCATCATCTGACAATTACCACAGTCTTTTAACCACTCCTTTCACTTCCCCTGTGCACCCTAGAGACTTCTTCATCTTTCTGGAAACAGTGGCAATGCTATATTCATTGACAGTAATGAATCATCCTGATTTCCACCCCCCCCCCATAATAATAGATATAGCAAAAAGGAGGAAAATGTGTGGAAAAAAAATCTGAACAAAGAGATGACACAGTAGTCATAGAGATTAAAAATTATTTTTAAATTTACATACAGTAAAATTCATTCTTTTTGGTGTACAGCTACTTTAAGTTTTGACAAATACATAGCATTATGTGACCACCACCACAAATCAAATACAGATACACTCTCACAGCACCTAAAAATTTCCCCATGCTAGAATTAACCCTCTCCCCCTAACCCCTGAGGGCCACTGATCTATTCTCCATCTTTACCTTTGCCTTTTCTAGGAAGTCATAGAAATGTCGTAGAAATGAAATAATATAGTTTGGATCATTTTTAGTCTGGCTTCTTTCAATTTACAAAACACGTTTGAGAACCATTCATGTTGTTGCTGAGTGGTGTTCAACTGTCTGGATGTACCAAGGATTGTTTATTCACTCAGGTTATCTGTTGTTTCCAGTTTGTCTCAGGAACTGACAGAATATGAGATACAATTCAGCAGCAATATAGATTTGGACTTGATTAACAATCTGACCTAACTGATAATACAGAATATATGTTCTTTTCAAGGCATATGGTACAGAACACATTCTAGACTATAAAGAATGTATAAGCAGGTCCTGCTGTCAAGATGGCAGAGTAAGTAAATGCTGCACTCCCCTCCTCTCACATCCACATCAAAATTACAACTAAACTACAGAATAGCCATCACTGGGAGTCACCTGAAGTCTAGCTGAACAGAAGTCCTACAACTGGGGACACATAGAAGAGGACACCTTCAGACTGGTAGGAGGGATGGAGAAGCAAAATGGGTTGGTCCCACACTCCCGTGAGACAGTTGAGAATTGGGAGAAATGTTTCGGCTGAGGAGGGTCGTCCCAGAAGAGTGAGGGGTCCTAACCCCATATCTAGCTACCCAGCCCAGGGTACCAGTGCTGAGAAGAGAAGTCTCCACAACTTCTAGCTGAGAAAACCAGCAGAGATTGTGGCTGAATAAGACGGAGGGCTGTGGAAGTGGCAGACTTTCCTCTTAAGGGGGTTGTGCCTGAACTTACTCAGTTATGGACACACTCACTCTGAGCTCCAGCTCTGGGTCAGCAGCCTGAGAAGTGCCAGAGACATATGGGGAGAAACTGAGTTATCTGGCTTCAGGATGAGGGCCAGAGGGCCAGCTTTCTCCCAGACAGAAGTTCTGGCAGAAGGCATTGTTCCTCTTTTGAGCTCCACCCTGCCCAGACTGCCACACCCAGGTGGGCACCATATTGGAGTCTCCATTAATGTAGCTAACACTGCTCACCCTGCCCTAGTGATTCTCTGAGATCCCGCCCCTCTCAACATGCAGGCCCACCTAAGCCACTTCCATACAAAGGGCCTGTCATGTCTCATGCTGTGGACTTTCCTAAAATCCCTCAAAGGTTCGCAAAACTAAAACAACTAGCATCTGGCCTCAGTGTGTCACATACCTCTTTCTGAGTAACCTCAAACCTGACACTAGTGGCAGCTGGCCTTGGTTTACAGTTTGGCCTCTTGAGGTGCTTCCAAGTCCAGCGTGGGTGATGGCCTGTATGGATTGCTTGATGGTTCATGCCAGGTGGCCCCGGGTAGGTCACAGATTCAGCTGAACCTGGTCTATGGCAGGACTCCTCCCAGGAAGCCCTGACGTTGGAACACTCATTGGCTAGGTTCAGTCTGAGCTGGAGCACCAAGTGGGTAACATCTGAGGATGACACACTCAAAGGGCAGACAGGGCAGGCAAGCACTAGAGCCCTGCTAAAGTGAATCCTGCTTTGTAGAGTCAGCCCCTGCACAACAGCTCCTCTACTGGTCATGGCCAGTCTTCACAACCAATCAGCCTGAGGGTCAATCCCTCCCACTGACAAGCAAATAGAAACCAAGACTCAACTACAACAGGAGGGCACACACAACTGATACAAGGGATATACCTGTGTGGCCAGAGAACACTGTGTCACTGGGCCCCACAGCACACCTATTACATAAGGCCACTCTACTAAGATTGGGAGACATAGCAGCCTTACCTAATGCATAGAAA
>NW_011889462.1:708598-800472 GCF_000151845.1 Pteropus vampyrus
TAAAATAGCAAAAGTTAAAGACAAAGAGAGAATCTTAAAAGCAGCAACAGAAAAGAAGTTAGTTACCTACGGGGGAGCTGCCAGAAGACTGTCAGCTGGTTTCTAACAGAAACTTTGCAGGCCAGAAGGGACTGGCACAAAATATTCAAAATATTGAAAAACAAGGACCTACAACCAAGATTACTATCATTTAGAATCAAAAGAGGGATAAAGAGCTTCCCAGACAAGAAAAAGCTAAAGGAGTCATCATCACCAAGCCAGTACTATGAGAAATGTTAGAGGGACTTCTTTAAGAAGAAGAAGAAAGATAAAAAAATGAATAATAATAAAATTGCAATAATTATATACCTAGCAACAATTACTTTAAATGTAAATGAGTTAAATGCTCCAGATAGAAAATAGGGTGGCTGAATGGATAAGAAAACAAGGCCCTACATATGTTGCCTACAAGAGACTCACTTCGGTTAGAAAGACACACACAGACTGAAAGTAAAGTGATGAAAAAGTTGTTTCATGAAAATGTACACATCTGCAAAACAAAACGAAACAAAACAAAAGGCTGGGGTAGCAATACTATACCAGACAAAACAGACTTTAAAACAAAGGCAATAACAAGAAAAAAAAAAGGACCCAGTTATCCCACTTCTGGGTATTTATCTGAAGGAACCCAAAATACTATTTTGAAGGGACCTGTGAATACATAAGTTTATTGCAGCATGATTTACAGTAGCCAAGATATTGAGGCATTCTGGGTGTCAATCAATAAATAAGTGGATAAAGAAGAGGTGGTACATATATACAATGGAATACTATTCAGCCATAAACAAGAATGAAATCTTGCCATCTGTAACAACATAGATGGACCTAGAAGGTACTGTGCTGAGTGGAGTAAGTCAGAGAAAGACAAATGTCATATGTGGAGTCTAGAGATCAGGATAAAAAAACAAACAACAGAAACAAACTCATAGATACAGAGAGCATTTTGATCGTTGTCAGATTGTGGGGTGGGGGGATGGGTAAAGGAGATAGGGGATTAAGAAGTACAAATTGGTAGTTACAAAATAGTTATGGGGATGTGGTGTATAGCATGAGGAATATAGTCAGTAATATTGTAATAACTATGTATGGTGTCAGATGGATACTCGATTTAATGTGGCGATCACTTCATAAGTTATATAAATGCCTACTCACTGTGTTGTACCCTGAAACTAATTTAATACTGTATGTTGACTATAATTGAAAAAATATATATAAACATTTTTAAACAATGAATTATGAGCAGATTTCAGAGAATTGAAATGGTAGTATATCCTCTGCCTGTTGTATAATTAAATTGGAAGTCAATAACAGTATGATAACTAGAAAATTCCCTAATATTTGGAAACTAGACACATCCTTCCACATAACTCATAGACCAAAAGAGAAATCAAAATGGATATTAAAAAATATCTTGAGTTAAATGAGAAAAATGCACTTAAAATTGTGACAGACAGTAAAACAGGGCTTAAAAGGAAATTTATAGCTTTAAATGTACATGGTAGAAAAGAAGGTTAAAAACCAATGAGGGTAGCTTCCAATTTAAGAAACTGAGGAAAAAAAGAATAATAAATATCCCTCCAAAGTAGAAATATAGACATAATAAAACTAAAGGCAGAGATCAATGAAATAAAAGGCACAACAGAGGAAACTCAATAAAGTTGAAAGGTGTTTCTTTGAAAAAAATTATAAAATTGACAAAACCTTAGCAAGACTGATGAAGAAAAGACAAACACAAAGATCCCTAATATCAGAATGAAAAGTAGGACATTACTGCAGATTTTACAGACATCCGAGAGATAATACAAGGATGTTATTAACATTTGTCAGTAAATCAGAAAATTTAAACAAAATGGAAAAATATTTCAAAAACACAATTTACCAAAAGCAACATAGGAAGAAATGAATAATCCGCAGGATCCTATATCTATTAAAGAACATGGCTTCGTAATCTAAAGCCTTCCCACAGTGAAAATCAAGGTGCAGACAGTTATTAATATTCTCATTGAAAATCAATGAAGCACAAATTTATGATTTGCATACTACTGTCTATGTATATTATACTTATAAAAAGTTATAAATCTTCATTTAAATAATATAGGGAGCTGTAGGTAGGGGTATAGAAGAAATAAAATTGGCCATTTATTGATAATTGCTGAAGTGGGCTATTGGTTTTATTATACCTTCTTAGCTCCTACTTTTGTAAATGCTTGAAATTTTCCATAATAAAATGTTTTTGTAAAAAAAAAAAAAAGTCAGACCATACATTACTCTGCAAAACCCTCCTCCAGCTTTGCAACTCCCTGTGTGTCAAAGCCACAATGGGCCAGTGGCCAACCAGGCTCTTCCTAATGTGGCATGTCCTGGAATCTCACTCTCTACCACACTCTAGCTCATTTTCACACCACTCTGGCATCCTCACTATTGCCTGCATATGCCCAAGGCATACTCCCATCTCTGGGCTTTTGCACTTGTTATTCTCTTTGCCTCAAATGTTCATTCTTGAGATTCAGCATGGCTCGCCTCAGTCAGATCTTGATCAAATGTTATCCTTTCAGCAGACTTCTCTGACTACCCAAAATAAAATAACTAATTCCACAAATCGCACTCCTTATCCCCTCTTTCTGCCATGCTTCTCTCCAGAGCATCTGCTCTTTTGACATATGAAATATTTTCTTGTGCTTTTATTGCCTGCTTCCTACAAGAATGCAAACTTCAGCCAGATAGGGACATTCACACCAGTATCCCAGTTCCCAGAATGGCATTCAGTAAACATGTACTGAATGAATAAGAAAGGTCCTCAGTTTCTCCAAGAGGTGCTATGGGGCACCTCCCCATTCTTCCACCCATATCCCTTTACCCTGTGGGCTTCCTAGCCCCAGGCTTGTCCCACATTCACCTGAGTCTGGCTGCCTGTAATACTCCTGACCCTCAGTGTTGCTGCCAGATAACAGGGATGTCCCTTCAGAGAGTCAGGAGGCTGCAGTGGGAGCCAGAAAACCTGGATCCTCCTCTTAGTTTTGGAAAAATATGGACTATGGAATCTCTCAAGGTGATTTTGACACTTACCAGCTCTGATATCCTGCATGACCACTTCGCTTCCCTGACCATCAGTTTGCTCATTTGTCCAGTGGGTACAAAATCAACACCAAACTTATAGCGTGGTTGTAATGATTAAAGGGAATAACCAAAGGGACTAAGATTTGCCCATGGAAGCCCTTTCACTCTCAGATGCCACTGATGAAAATTTTGACAGCTCTGAGAAGTCCCCAAAGGGTCTTTTACACGAGGCGGCCTCATCACCTGTTGGGTTGTTTGTTGCCTTATCTTTTTTAAAATGAAAGACTAGCTCGCTCTCTCCCTGCCTCCTCCGTCTTCGCCCCCCCGCCCCCAACCCAGATCCCGCCTTGAGCCCTGGCCACGCTCTCTACTTTTGCTTGAAGGTCGGCCCCGCGCCTCTCTCTCAACGCGCCCGCCCGGCGCCCGCCCGGCGCCCGCCCTCTCCCAGCGCCCACCGCACACCTTCGCCCCGCACCCGCCAGCTCCCCGCGCTCTCGAGCCCGCCAGCTTCTCGCCGGCTCCGTGCTCGCTCTGTGCCCTCTCCGCGCTCGCTCGCGTTTCCCGGCGCCGGCTGCGGAGAGAGCTGCTCTGCCAGCATCTGGCGCAGCGCGGGGGCGGCCGCGGGTGGGCGGGTGCCTCGGGCCCCGGCACCGAGCATGAGCCGCCGCCGCCAGCCGCGCGCTGCTCGAGGCCCCACTGCGGCGCGAGGGCTGCGCTGGAGCTACGCTGGCCCGGACTCAGGTAGGCGGCAGGCGCAGATCCTCAGTCCCTGGGACCCTCCCTTTCTCCCTCCCTCCGGTCGCCCGCGCGGGCAGGCAGGGCGTGTGCAGGCCTAGGATCCCGCCTGGAGCGGCCGTCGTGGGGCTGGGGCGCAGGCTCCCGGCGCGGTCTGGGGACACGCGTGGAGGAGGGCAAGCGGGAGCCCAGCGCGGAGTTGCTGAGAACTTCGCCCCTGGCTGGACGGCGCCAGAATCCTCAGTCCAGCGTCTCTGTAGGGCACCTGGCGGTCTCGCCCCGGGCGTGGCGGGAGCGCACGCTGACAGCGGGCATTGGCACCCGCAGCAGGTCCGCCGCACAGGCCTGGAGTGGGGGAGGGGGTTGGGGAATCTGAGGAGCTAGGGCCTGCGCAGTTGGAAGTTTCCATTTGCTTGTCTGCATTCTGGGCACTGCGATGGCATTTCAGGCTCTTGTTGTTTGGCGAGGAATTGAGAGTGAGTCTAGCATTTGAGGGGAGACGGCCCGCGCCAGGACGAGATTGCCCCCTCTGCACCGTGGGCAGGGGTCGTTTGAAGGACTGTGTTCTCTTTGCCCCAGGCCTTGTAGGGAACAGGGCCTGGGGCAGATGCACCTTATTCTAGTTGCGTGTGTGGCGGGTGAGGGGGCTCCTACTGTTTGGGGAGCAACATTCAGCAAGCCCTTGCCCCCTGCACCTCTAGCTGTTTCTGAGAGCTGAAACTGGTGGATATTCACAGGAATACCCTATGTCTCCTAGGAGCCGCTTGGGGGCTGAGATGTGGTGTCTGGGGCTCTCTTCTTCCCTGCTTAAAGCTGGGAGACCCATCTGGTTCACTCTCCCACCTGCTGTCATTCTTCTCCCACCCTCTGGATCAAAGGAAGGGCCCCAAATGGCCACCCACCTCAGGAGCCCAGAACATACAGAGTCAGGTGGGTATGCAGGTGAATCTCACAGAGTCGGTGGCCTGCTCTGCTCCTCAGGGGTCTCCCACCTACCTCTGGAGAGTTTTGCCCAGCCTTGCCTGGGTCCAGGCTCTTCCCTGCCCAAATGGGAGGCCTAGAGATCAAGCAGTAGCTCCCACCTGAAGCAGAGAACTAGAGAGTCAGGAACCCACAGTTTTGACGTCTTCAGAAATGAGTGATAGTGACCTAGCAGCCTGGACAGTGGTGGCAGCAGAACCCACTGAGAAGGCCCTGCCCCTGAGAAGGGAGTGAGCAGTGCAAACCCTCATGCTGACACCCTCCCAGGGCAGCTGTATACCCTTGCATATGGCTCCTGGGTTTGGGAGCACAAGCAGGTGTCCCCAGGTATGCCATGGGGACCCAAAAGCCATCCAGCAAGTTTGATTTTCTTGAACTGCCAGCCTGATGCCTCTCTTCCACTTGGAAAATTGTGGAAATGGAACAGTTCACACGGAGCAGAGGGTTTTTTTGGTGTAACTTAGCAACCACAGGCAGAGGAGGAGGAGGAAGAAATGCCAGCACCACTAGCATTTGTGCTGGGCGGGCCTGAGCAAGGCCAGTGGCTGGTGGGCCCAGGGCCAGTGGGGAGGGCATCCCTAGCACAAATGGCCCCCCAGGCAGGTGAGGAACAGACCCACTAGTCTGTACCCTGGCCCTCCAGAGGAGAGCATACTGAGGCTGAATGCTCAGGTGTGGCCTGAGAGCCCTTGAACACACCTCTTCCCCACTATAGAATGAGCTGAATTGGAATAGCAGGATTGGAATAGCTTTGGTTGACTGTTGGTTTTTAGCCACAGTACCGCGTTCTCAAGCCACATGTGTCACAGGAGCCAAATTTTTTAAATAGGTCACGTGAAGGTGCAGGGCTAGGAAGGGTTGGGGCCTTTGAGGTCTAGCCACTGCCCTGGGGGTGTGTGCATGTGGCTTTGTCAGATGTGCATATCTGCATGACCCTCTCCCAGAAGAGGTCCCACTGGCTTCCCCACAGGGCCTGCTGGGGTGGATCCCAGGGCCATGGCGAAAGGGATGAAGATTCAGATCAGGGCCTGTCCAGTTGTTTGTGACCCAGTGTGGCTCCCAGTCCTGACCCATCTCTTCTCTGCCCCTGCTGGGATTCCTTCTCTTTCCCTCTTCCCTCCTGAGGCTATCTGGTGTAGCCCTGGTCACTTGGGGTGGTTTTCTGTCAGAGCCGAGATCTGCCTCTGGAGCCTCCCACCCACTCCAGGCTGCCACTCAGGTTCTTTTGCTCTCTGGTGTTCACTTCCATCTGATGAATGTTTACTTAGGAACATATTTATGGGCAGAGTCTGAGGAAGGAGGGGTGAGGAGAGAGGCCATCATCACAGGGTACTCAGCACCAGCAGGGAAGCTACCATGGGAGGTGGGCCTCTGACACCCACTGGTCACATATCAGGGCCTCCCGACCTGAGGGGAACTGAGAAGGACATTCTGCCCTCTTTTTAGAGTGCATGTTCTTCTCACTTCTTTCTGGGTACAGAGAGTGAATGCAAGGGATGCCCTGGCCTGGCCCAGAGGGGGCTGGTCTCTATGGATCCATTCAGAATATCCTTGCACTGGAAACACCAGGAAGTGCTAGTCTAACAAAACTGGAACTGGATTTGGGGAGGTCAGCCAAAATTAGCTGGGTAGTGGCATGGCAGGAACTGTGGATGGGAAAGCTCCACCATGTCCTGACCTTCTGAGTGCAGGAAGGATGGGGCCAGGGTGGAGGAGGGGCTCCCTGGGGCAGGGAGGGCCTTGGGGATGTCCTTCCTGGGACAGTCCTCAGGCCCTGAGTAGAGAGGCTTCTGAGAGGTATCTGATCAAGAGTGTGAAAGTGTTAGCATCCAGGGCAGGGTGGGGTGGGGGTGAAAATGCTGCCATTTCTGTCCCCTTGCTGTCCTTGCCTGATGGTGAACAGTGTGATGGTATCGGGTGTCTGAATGCTCTCATCTGCAAAAGCATTTCCTAAGAACTACATACGTGCCTTTGAGCATGTTTCAGGGCAATTCCTGGTGGTTCTGCTCTGAGAACCTTCTCCCCATCTCACTTATTTGACAGGGGAGCTCCTCAGAGTCAGTGCAGTGGTACCAAGATGTAGACAGAGCACAGGAGAAAGCAGTCTCTTGTCTTCCTCCCCACCATGAGCACCTACGCTGAGCTGGGGACAGGCTGGCCCTGTGCTACCCAGGGTGGTGGCAAGAGCTCAGAGTATGCCATGTTTCTTCTGGCTGTGGGGCTCTCTGTGGTGCAGGGCGAGTTCAGGGAGCAGTGGGCAAGTACCTGCTAAAGGAGGAGAGGCCTGAGGCTGGGCCTGGGTGAGTCTCCCTGACTATTCAGAGATCACGCATTTCTCCTGTAGGACACACATGGTTAGCCGCCTGAGACAGGGAGCCAGCCCCAGGGGCCCAGCGTTGGGCATTCAGGGGGTACTTTGTTCCATTTGTCTAGTTTCTGCATCATCTCCTCATAGGTGAGGTGTTGCTGCCCTTATTGACAGGTGATGGCCTCAGATGTGAAGTTACTTGCATAAAGCTTCTCCCAGCGTAAGCACAACAAACCTTTTCCATCTCTAGCTATTTTCCATCCTTTTCTCCTCCCCTGCACAGGCGGACTTTGAAGCAGTGCACAGGTGGACTTTGAAGCAGTGCACAGGCGGACTTTGAAACGGTGTTCTCTGCTTGCTCACTCTATATCCTCACTTCCTACTCACTCCCTCCCACTGCAATCTGGTGCACCCTCTTCACTCTAGGGAACTGGTCTTCAGAGGCCTGTGGACATCTTTGTCCCTACGGACGTTCCCTGCTCCCATGCATGCATAGCCTGGGCTCTGTAGGCTCACCCCTGGGCCTCCATGTCCTCTGGCCCCACTGCAGATCTTCCTGCAGGCTCCCCATCCTCTCCTGGGCATGCTCAGTGTTCCTGTTCCTGAGGACCTGGATCTACACCCTCTCCTCCCCTACCACAGCTTCTGTTTCCTCCTTGGTGCTGATTCCATCCCAACACATGTCAGCCCAGCCTGTCCTCTGGGATCTGTCAACATTTGAGCCAGTGCCTACTAGATGCTTCCCAGGTGACCACAGGCAGCTTAGCCTATTCACTGTCATTGTGCCCTAAACCTCTCCTCCCCATCTGAGCAGGTGGGACAGCTGGAGTATCCCTTGAGCCTCTCTGTCAGGTCACCCTTTGCATGGACTGAGTCATCAGCCAGTCTGGCCCACCACTCCAGACCTCTCTTCTATCCCCTCCACCTGTCCGTGCCTGCTGCCACCTCCAGGGGTCAGGCTGCCCTCCCTTGGCCTGGACAACTACCGTGGCCTCCTTCCCCTGCAATTCCTTCCCACAGCACAACCAAGTGACCTTTTTAACCTTCTCTTTCTAAAGATGCTCTGGAGCCTTCTGCTTCTATGCAGGACACCTTCTCCCCACCTAGTCAGCTCTCAGTTTTCCTTGGGGGGTGTCTTCCTGCATGGGACTGCTGTACTAGGTACCCTGGCCCTGTGCTGAGTACCTCCCCTGTGTAACCCGTTAGAGTCACGTCTATACCTGGCCTGTTGACCCCATTTGTACTCCAAGCTCAGAGATGGTGGCCGCACTGGTAGACTCAGCAAACATTCATGTGATGTGTATGGAAGTCTGTGAGCAGCTGTGCATGGTGGGGCAGAGAGGTACAGATTTGGGTCTGGGAATGTGTGCAGAGGTAGGAGGAGGGGGGTGCCTGGCCTAGGCCATACTGCTGTCTTCATTCAGGGAGCAGAGGAGAGGGGAGCAGACCCACAAGCTCTAGGGCAGGCAAGGTTTGGGGCCTCTCTGGTTCAGAAAGGAGTAGTGGGGGTGGGGCTGGGAGGCCAGGCTCCTGCTTGTTGTCACCACCACTTCTGTCTATCCAAGTGTCACCCTCAGACTCTACCTTGAAGAGAGTTCTCTCTGGATCCAGTTGCCATGGCAACACTGTTAACAAAGAGTAGCTTCTGTGGAGGAGGCTGGCTCACCCAGAAGCTGAGGGGGCTGGGAGAGGGTGTGCGTTCTGATGGGTTTATTAGCAGAACCTGTTTCCCCACCCCCACCAAAGCTGCTCCTCTTATGGGCCACTCTCCTGACCCTGTTTCCGGTGAGGCACTCTGGTACCCAGACCTTCATGATCTGAACGTTGAGATGTGGCCTGGATCTCAGCCACAGTTGGGTCACAGGGACAGGTCCAGGGAGGCCTCTGACTTGGGATGTGGAGGAATGTACCCAGCCCTGGCACCAGGCACTTCCCAGGGTCAGGAGCCGCATTTTGTTCCTGTAGAAATCCAGTTTAGAGGCCCGGACTTCTCCTGCCTAAACATCCTTGATGATTGGTTCCGCACCCAATCCCCTCCTGGCTGTGAACTTTGAATAAGCCCTTTTTGGGTTCTGTGCCTCCTCTGAGGCTATGATCTTTTTTGTTATATTAAAATCATTGGGGTGACATTGACTAATCAAATAAATTTCAAGTATACAATTCAATAATATGTCGTATATATTCTGCATTGTGTGTTCATCTCCCAAAGTTAGATTTCCTTCTGTCACTGGCTATGGTCTTGATTAAAGGAAGTACATTCAACAACATTCAACACTGGGTAAGAGCCTGGAGCTCAGAAGCCCTGGCCACGCTGACTGTGCAGGCTTGGTCCTGGTTGCTGGGACTCATGTTTTTGCCCTCAGAGCTGAGGAATAGGGAAGAAGGGTGGGAGCCTGGGCCTGTGGATGGAGGAGATTAGGGGATTAGGATGTGATAAATTATGGTTGGTTAGGGTTGGTGGCTCACATAGAAGGAGCTCACGGAGTTCCTAGGGGAGCCTCTGCAGCTTTCATGAGTTAATCACTCAGAACAGGCTGGCAGGTGTGTCAGTGATTCATTTTATTATTGTTGTCATTAGTTGTAGGTGGCCCCTGCTGGGTAGATAAGGCCAGAGGCAGGAGAGCATCAAGACTGCCCTTGGGAGAGCCCATGTCCTATCCAAACTACCCATCGCAGACTGGGGACCTTCCCGCTTGGCCCCACCACAAGATCCCATGCTTTGTGCTCCTCCTTTCCCTGGTCTGGGAGCTCAGCTCAGCCCCAGCAAGATAAATGTATCTGATGGCCTCTCTGTGGGTCACTGCTGTGGGTGGCCTTTGGGCACTGGGACCCTGGGTCCCTCACTGGTGGATCAGCAAAGTGAAGGTTCTCAAAGGACTTAAGAGCGGGGATTAGCAGTGAACAGGGTTGTCTAGCATTCAAGCTATTCCTCTGGGAGAGGCTGGAGCAGCTAGAACCACTTCCACAAGTGGATGTCCTGCAGAGGGTGGGGCCTGGGGGAGAATCACCCATAACCTGGACCATGCCCCCAGTGGCTTATGAGCTTACATTCACCACAGAACACTAAAGTCAATGATGATAAGTTTCATGAAAATTGCCTGCAGATAAGCTATATATCAGAGTAATCTGTGTTTTCTGCCCACAATGCAATTATGATAGAAATTAATAAGAAAACATAGTTCTAAAAAGTCTAATATTTGGAAAATTTAAAACATGTATATAAATATTTACTGGATCAAAGAATAAATCATAACAGATATTAGGTAGCAATGGAATTAAAAGATAAAAATATAATGGGGGATACTTGTAGGACACAGCCATAGTGGCACTGCAAATGTGTCACCTGCTGGTCCTGTCTGGAGAACCTAGTCTCTTTGAGAAGTCCATGTCCAGGTGCCTCTTCCTTGGCCCTGGTGATGGGATAGTGAGCTCCTTGGAAAGGGGTAAGAGGCAGGGAGCAGTGGCCAGACCCCATGAGGATTGCAGGGGTTCCTGAGGGAAGCGTGGAATCCCCTGGCTTCTCCTTGCAGTCAGGTCAGGTCTGGGGGTGCTGCCCAGCCAGTGATCCTGCAGAGACCAGGGGTGTTAAGGCATGCTCTCTAGCTGAGGTAGCCACCTGGTCACAGCTGTTCACAGTCCTGGAGGGAAGGATGCCAGGCATGTTGGGAGGTGGGCCAAAACTTTGAAGAGTTGTTATGTGAGGAGACTGGGGGCACTCTTAGAAGAAGAGATGGAGACAGATTTCTATCGAAGGACCAATACCAGGAAAGGCTCAAAGTTGCAGAGTAGAGAGAGGAAAAGACAGCAGGCAGTGTGGTGGTGGCCAGAGCCCTTGGATTACCCTGTCCATGCTCAGGATATTAGTATACTGGGCATGGGCATATGCATGTGTGTACATTCATATGCAAGCATGGGGGATCCCAGTCCCCAAGGCTCTGCTGTGTTTCACTAATATTAACTTAATTTAATGCCCTAAACAATTTTTTATAATGTTGGTATCATTATTCCAATTTTACTGATGAGCCTTTTAGGTCTGAAGGGAAGAGCAAAGATAGAATTTGAACCCAGGTCTTTCCTCTGTGCCAAGGAATACTTTGGAGAGTAGGTAACTTGCTTTTTTGGTGCCTTCTTTGGTCTTCCTGTGCCCTTCCTGTTGCACCTTTTCCATGTCCAGGCCCTGTCTTTCCTGCCTTTGAACATGATCTCCCCTGTCCCCTGTGATTCTCTGTACTCACGTGTGCACCTCAGGTCTCACTGCTTGGACAAGGCTCCCAGCAGTGTCTCTACCTTCTGGGGTCATTGGGATGCCCTTCCCCTACAAGCACCAGGGACCTGTATGGCAATAACTAGTGTCTCCTGCATGTCAGCTGCTCTCCTAAGTGCTTTGCCTCTATCTACTCATCTCATTTACGACTTTGAAGGGCATGGCTTAGGTCAGGTTCCTTAGACACAGAGCCTGAGAGGAGGATTCTAATGCAAGAGGCGTAGAAGATATGCTCTCAAGAAATACCTAGAAGAGGATGAGTAAACAGGGTAGGAAAGGCTGAACAAAAGTGCAGTTTCAGGCAAAGTCTCACCTTAGCCTAACCCTGTAGGGAACTCCAAAGTATAGATTGCAGCACAAGCTTATGTCGCTGTGAGGCAGAGAGTTGGGCTCTGGTCCCCTGTACTGGTCAGCTGTTGGTTGCTGGCCCTTCCAGTTCTCTGGAGAAGGTTAGAGGTATGAACCATGTAGCATACTGGCAGCCCTGGAGGACAGGGGCCCCAGGGCAGTAGGAGGGCCTAGGAATGTGGCCCCCAGGTTGCACTGTTACTACTCTCAGGCAAGAGGCTACCTGCTTTTCCCATAGTCCCCCAGCTAGCCTGCTTCCCGTGGCCTAGCACTGGCCACATGGCACTGGCTACCTTGCTGTGATGTCTTATCTTCCTGGGGTACATCCATGTGTGTCTGTGTCTTGTCCTCTGTGCTGTTCATTGCTGGGCCCCAGGACTGAGTGCTGTGCTGACGCACTGAGAGGTTCTGTAAGATTGTTCAGGGAAGAACTGACCAACAGTCATAGTTGTCAGCCCCAGGCTTGATGGCAGGAGGTCCAGGGATGGGAGAACTCGAGGCTGAGGGTTGTCTGGAGCCCACCAGACTTGAGAGTGGGTTCCAGCCCCAGACCAGTGAGAGCAGTGTAGGGTGAGGATCCCCGGCCTGGGGGCCTGGGGACTGCACTCCAGCCCTAGCCACTGTCTCATCAATCAATCCCAGCTGTCATGCCCAGGGCTGGTTGACTCCCAGGGATCCCTACTTGGACATGACCTGCAGCAATAGGGCCCACGAGTTCTTCCTGGCTTCTTGCAGCACAGCTCAGGGGTGATGGCACATGAACTGACCTGGAGACAGGCATAGAAAGGCTGAGCTGCCTGGGCAGACGGTGAGGGTCATTGTTGTTGTGTTTGGCACAAAGAGGGGCTGTGGTCCTGGCCCATGAGAATGCCAGGTCCAGCAGCCCTGCAGGCTTGTCAGCCTACCATACACTTGCTGAACCTCTCCGTGGCTCCCTGCTGTCTGTACCACTGGCCAGCCCAAACCAAGCTACTCTCCTTTGTCCCAACCCCATATCTCCTCTTTATCTTGTTCTCCTTTCCTTCCTGGAATATCACGCATGTTGGGCTTTTTTTCCTCTGTGCTCCAAATGGTGCTCCTTCCTCCCAGGAATGGTCCGTGGAAGGCCCTAACTCTGCAGGGAGCTCCCTGCCTTGGTGGAGGCAGAAGCCAGGAGCCGCTAGCATCCTAGAGTCCCTGATGCACAGAGGGCTCTCTAGGGCCTGGACATCACTGGAGTCCAGTGTGAAGAATTAATAAACTTCAGTGGGGACCAGTTCTGTTTGTTCTCTAACTCAACTTATTTCTTTAGATACAAAATTAAAAACCTGCTCATTTGCACAGTCCTGACTAGGCATGTAAAAGTTTGCAGGACTGTGGTGAAACATGTATCTAACAGTGCCTTGGCCACCAGTCCCCCAAGCAGCCTTGAGCAGAAGGCCCTTTTGGCAGCACTAGGAGAGCAAGGTGTCTGTCACTTTGGCCTAAGGGGCCTATATGAGTGCAGCCTGATGGTGAGTGGACATTAGTAGGCTGGCCAGGCTTCAAAGTGTTTCTCTGTGACTCTGGGAAGGATCACCCCAGTCTTCACAGATCAGCAGCCTCAGCAGCATTTTCCAAGGAAGGTTTTGGTGCATGTGATGCTGCCTTGGACTTGGAGGTTCTGGATGCTAGAGGACCCAGGGCCCTCTCTGAGGGCAGTAGCTAGGGCCAGGATGACAGAGACTGATCTGTTGGGGGTTACAGAAAAAGCTGCTTCTTTTTAACTCAAGATTACGTGGCCAGGAGGTTCCAAAGTGAGATTTGGAGCCCAGGCTCAGCCCTTGCCTCCCAAACATATCACAAGATCAAGATAGGGGCCCAAGCCTCCTCCTGCTGAAGCACCTGGGGCCCCATGAGGTGAGGGAAGTAGTGGCCGGTTTCCCAAACCCACCTATCCTCATTCCCTCTGGCTATCTTCTCTAGCCTGGACTCAATCCAGGACTCCCTCTGCAACCTACTCCAGCGCCTGATGTGGCCACAGTCTCGCCCCTAGGAAATGCACTGTACATCTATAGCTGTAGATGCTGTTTTGCAGGCGGCTCTGTGGGCTGTCTCCCTGAGGGCTTTCCCCCATGGAACTGAGGACAGGGGCACTGGGTTGGCCGTGAGGAGAGAAAGGCAAGATGGGGGTGGAGAGAGCCCTGACCTCAGCCCCCCACTACCACATTGCTTCTGCCCTTCACCTCCTCACAAGGCAGGCTCATTTGGCAATGCCGGCAGTGAGTACCCCCACCCATGAATCCCTCACCTCAGGGTTAGACACGCCCACACTCACCTATTCAGATGATGCTGAGTTGAATTAAACTGAGCTATGCCTCAGCTTCCCCATCTTTCAAGGACAGGTTGACTAGAGCAGGGTTTCCAGAGCCCCAAGTCCCTGTGTGGCTGAGACAGACAGTGCTCCCATGTATGTACACATCTGTTCCTTGCATACTCCTAGACACTTCGAGTTTGCCTGTGATAGATGTAGCTTTAGAATAGGGTGGTAAATGTTCTCCAATGGATGACCACTGGAAACCTCTGAGCTTCTATTGCTCTGATGTCAAAAGCCCTACCTAATGTCTTGGCTCCAGCCTGCCACCCTCATCAGGCTGCAGCCATGTGCCTTAGCCAGAAGTGCTGACTGCCTTGTCTGCCAGGCTCTGGACAATGAGGGGAGGTTGGGCTATGGCCCCAAGAGTGTGTCAGTCCCCAGGGGGGCACACCCTTCCCCAGGCTAGCAGGGTTGGCCAGTGTGACCCCACACGTCCACGAGGAAACCCAACAAAGAGGAACCCAAGCTACAAACAGACATTTTATTGCAGGAATGACAATGATAAACATAGCTTAATGCAACAGCCACTGGGGCTGGTGTTGGAGAATGATGATGTGTACATCCTTAGCCAGAATGGGTAGGAAACATGGACTCTGGAAGCTGTCATTGCCCAGTGCTCTGTCACTGACTGCTGAGTGAGAGAGGCAGGGGAGGTCTGAGCAGAAGAATGTTGTTTCTATGACACTGCTGCTGGAGGAGCTTATAGACCAAATAGGCTGAGGCCTGGGGGAGGGGCGGCACCCACATGCCCATGGGATTAGGAGGATATGGAGGGGTGATTAGACACAAGTGGGCCCAAGATGGGTATGGAATTGTCACTCATATAGTAGAAAGGCTCCTAGGGCCTAAGAACCCTACCCTGCCCAAGGCTGGATAGTCAGGGCCTGCCTCTTTGCACTACATCACTGTGAACTTCAGAGCTGTGTGAGACCCACACACTGAGGGGCCACTCATCCCTCACCTGAGATGGACTCAGGCAAAGCCTGAAGGATCAAAAGAAGGTGGGGAGATCTCCTATCATCATCCCACCCACTGAGGTGCAGGTAGAGAACCTGCATGCCAGTCCTGAGCCAGGCTCTGGGACTAAAGACAAAACGCGAAAATAGAGAACTTTCTTAATTTACAAATAGAGAACTTCCTTAATTTACAAATACTGGTGTCATATTTATTTTAATAGCATTTAGAAAGTGAAAAGAACCGGGTAGAACATGTTTCTTCCCGTCCCTGATGTCTCCTGCCTCCTCTCAGTGCAAGCCCTGTGGTTACCTGTAATTATAGAGTGACTGGGGGCTAATTAAAAGAGGGAGTGTGGGGGGCTTCCATTTAGAATAGAGTGATTAGGGCAGCCTCACAGGGAAGGTGAAGCTCGAGCAAGGTTCTGAAGGAAGGAGGAAGCAGGAAGTCACAGCAACATCTGGAGGCAGGGGACTCCCTGCAAAGGGAACAGCTAGTTCCAGGCCCTGAGATGGATAGGTTCTGGCATGTCTGGTATACCAAGAAAGCCAGGTACTTGGGCCAGGGTGGGCAATACTGCGGGCCACTGATGATTTGTCACCCTGGGGTGAGCCAGTAGACTGTAGCTTGACTGGGGTCTCATGCCACCTCATGGCTCATCCATGTCTACATGTGGATAGCTCTGACAGGGGGGCACCTGACCTGCCACACCAGCTATGTCCACATCCCCAAAGTGAGAGCCCTGCACTTCCTCCAGGAGAGAACTTGGAGGGGTGCTACTTGGGGGAAGAGATTGATATTGAAGGAATTGCATTGAGTTTGGGGTGCTCTTGTTACTGAACTTAAGGGGTTTGCTGTTTGGGGTATTTTATCCAAGAACAAAATGTGGTTGTCCTTAGGCAATTTTATTGCAGAAAGTAAAGGAGACAGATTCCCATACAAAGCTCTGGAGGCTTAGCCATTCATTGCTTATATATACTATTTGGTTAATTACACATTGATTTCTTCTTTACAGTTGGTTACACTTATCAAGTTGGATTCCTGGCAAGCTCATCCTGTTTCTAGCTGGGTCTGCATAATACTGTGCTACATTTTAACATTTAGCAAAAATAGCATTTAGTAAGAATAGTCCAGACCTTGAGATCCTTGTCCTATCTAACATCCTGGGAAGGCCAGGGAGAAGTGGGCTGCGCGTGGGCATGTGGATGGGGACTCTGGAAAGGCCACTCTCAGTGACCCATTGCTTTGTACCTTCTTTCTCATCCTCTTCTCTTTCCCTCTCCCCCAGCTCTTCCTTTCCCTGGGATGGAAAGCTATCCTTCTGCTTCCTAAATTTACAAATCCTGGTGTCATATTTATTTTAATAGCATTCAGAAAGTAAAAAGAGTCCAAGTAGAGCATGTTTCCCTTCCATCCCCGATGACTCCTGCCTCCTCTCGGAGCAGGCCCTGTGGTTACCTGTTTCTTAGTACCTTCCTCACATTTCTGGCCCATACACAGGCACTTAGTTCTCGTTAGGCACATGGCAGTAACATGTCACGACTCACGTGCCTTGCTTTGCTTCTCTTATTTCACAGTGCATCCTAGAACCCCTATCTCAGTATGCGTAGAGTGGCCTTGCTGTTTTTAACACCTGTGTGGTCTCCCATTGATGATTTTCTATAACTCTTTCATCCAGGTCCTGGAAGGTGGACATTCAGGCTGTGTCTACTCTCCTTTTATAAGCAGTGCTGCAGTGAGCATCCTTGCATATGTATCATTTTACAAATGCGTGAGCATATTTGTAGAATAAATCCCTAGGAATAGAATCTCAGGGTGAAATGGAGGTGCATTTGTAATTTTGATAGATTTTGCCAAACTATCTTCCACAGCCATGTTAATTTATGCTCCTACTGGTGAAGTATGTGAGCACCTTTCTTTTCCCCCTTGTCTTTGCCAATTTGATAGATGAGAAATGGTATCTCATTGCAATTTTATTAGCATTTTTCTTACTATAAATGAGATCTAGCATATTTTCATATGTGTAAGGTCAACCTGTGTTTTCTGTGAACTGATATTTGTATAAATACTGTTTCTGTTGGGTTGATGGTATTTTTCTTATTGATTCATAGAAGCTCTCTATATAGTCAGGAAACTGACACTTTGGAGTATGAGTTGCAAATCTTTTCCATAATTTATTGTATTTTTTGTCTGTTATGATTTTTGCCATGAAGAATTTTTAAAATTTATGTAGCCAGAACCATCATTGAAAAAATAGTTTTGGGGTTTTGTAACATACACATTAGGTTTTAACCCTGTGAAATTACTATTTCTGTAGATCAAAAATGATTGCCACAGTAATTTCCTAGCTTTCGAACTAACAGGCTATTCTACTCTGAAATTATAAAGAAATTCTCCCGTTTGTTCTTCTCATAGGCTTATGGTTTCATTTCTCAAATAAATATTTGATTCATCTGTTAGGACTCCAATTTAATTTTTTTCCAGATGGCCACCCATTTTGTCTGACACTACTTATTAAACAATTATCTTTCCTTCACTGATTTGAAATATCACCTTTATCGTGTACTAAGCTGCCATATGTGTTTAGGGTTATTTCTGAACATTCCTGTTTGCTTTTTTGCTCTGACTGTATATTTATGTGCTGATACCATGTTTTAAATTTAACTGTTATTATGAAAATTTCCAAACACTGAAAAGTAAAGAGAATAGCATAATGAACCCCCATATTTTCATTATCCAGATTCAGCAGTTACTATTTTACCTGCTTGCTTTACTTATTCATTTTTCTTTCTCCCTCCCTCCTTCCATCCTTCCCTTCTTCTTTCTTTTCTTTTACTTTGCTCTTATTCTTTTTCCTTTTGGCTGAAATATTGAAACAAAATCCATGACCACAGTAACTTGCTCCTGTATACTCCAGTGTGGATCTCTAAAACAAGGCCATTTTCAGACAAAACCATGTGGTCATTATCACATTTCACAAAATTGACAGCAATTTTTTGCTTTTATCTAACACCCGGTAAATATTCAGTTTTCCTTAGTCTCAAAAATGCCTTTTTTTAGTTTGGTTTGTAAAATTGGTAACCAAATTAAATTCACATGTGACATCTGGTTTTTATTTTCCTTAAGCCCCTTTAATCTGAAGCAGCCTCTCCTTCCCCCACTAACCTTTCTTTAAGCCATTGACTTGTTGTAGAAACTTGGTTAATTGTCTTTAAAATGTCCTATTTTCGAGACTTGTATGTTTTCTTCCTCATGATGTCATTTAACTAGTTTCTCCACTCCCAATATTTCCTCTAAAATGGAATTTAGCTCAAATAACTTCATTTTATAGGGGTTCATGTTATTTTGGCAAGAGTGCACGTGGTGCTGCCCTCCATTGCATTGTGCCAGGAGTCTACTGTCTACTGTGGTTGTAGTGGGTATGAACATGGGGGATAGACCCTCATTCCCTGGCATCTATTCACCCATCTGTCTGGCGGTTTCAACCACTGATGACCACTGAGTTAAGTATGGCATCAAGGATGTTCTTTCTCATTTTGTCATTCTTTCTAAATGCATCTGTGGAATTCTTCTGTAAAGAATGTTACCTCATCAATCAGGGCTATTTGGTTTTCCGGCAATCATTTCATTAAAAAAAAAAAAAAAGTGCTTAATTCTTTCCTTTGCCAGTGCGTAGCTCCCTCTGATCTCTGTAGTTTGCACTTGTCTCCATAACTTAGTAGCCTCCCCCAACCACACTCCTTTTCATCAAGTTGTGTTTACTATTTTTTTCCAGTCACACTCTATATTTTCTGTAGTATTCCTTTATCTGCTAGGACTTGGCAGGCCTTGTTAAGTGTGCTGGTATTTACTGTGGCTGACCAGTTCCTGATTGTGACATTGTGCTTATGAGGGAAGCTGGCCCAACCTAGTTTTCCCATCAGTCTTGAAATGTTAAGGGGCAACCTTATAGCAGCTGAGGCTTTTTCCTGATCTTGGTGTAGCAGAAATGTCTGCACATTTGGGAGGCTGGTGACAAGTATGTATGGGGTGTGGGAGAAGTGCATCCCAGCCATCTTGTCCTCTTTCTATCCATGAATGTGAGCGATCTGTGCATTAGGGATGAGGATGAGAGGGGAAACTGAAGGCCCCTACAAGCCCACTGTTGATCAAAACCCAAAAAGTATCTCTGCGTGGTTGGGAACATTAGGGAGCATCAGAAAAGTGGAACCTCCATGAGATGGCAGAGTTCACAGCTGAATGAGACAGTGGGCCCAGAGATAGGGGGGAGACAGGGCACATAGAGGGTACAGATAGGAGCTGGGTATTCACAGTGAGGGGCCTAAGGAGGTAGAAATGTGTGACAAAGAAGGGCCTGGGAGCTAGTCTGATGCAGCCCCTCCATGTACAGGTGGAGGCCTGTGGGGCAGGGCGAGGAGGGAGGGTGAGCTGGGAAGGTCCCTGGGCTCTGACCTCCAGCTCAGCACCTGGCCCTATCTGTGCTGACTTTTGAGAATCTGAGCTCTGCCTCTGTTCTGCTGTGCCTCCTTCAGGGTCTGATGAAGTCCGCTGCAGATGAGTTGATGCTGGGGTGGGTCATGGCAGGAAGCAGGGTGTCCCTGACTTCATTGGCCAGAAGAACCCACTAGGGGCAGAATGTATACCCAGAAGCCCTCCTGCCCTTCCTTTGTAGCCTGGCCTTGACCTGTACACTCTATTCCAGTGTAGCGCCTTCCTCACTGTGGGACCACCAACAACAAAGGGTTTACTGGTGCATGAATGAAGGGTTCTAAAGTGTTCAGGTAGCCTGGGTGGTGCCCACCCCAGGCACCCAGCCTCATCTGTTGAATGAGTGAATTGACAGATGCTGCCTCCCCTATGACACTTGTGCTGAGGCTACAAAGGAGGCTAAACCAATGGCTGCCTGGCCTGTTGCATATCCGATTCTACACTGTGGCAGTGGTGAGTCCGGAGGTGTGAGACCAATCACTGGGTCCCAGGAGTGGTCCCTTAGGTGAAGTGTTGAGGAGAGTAGCAGAGAGATGGACAATAGCCCAGAGGCAGGGGATAATGGGTTTCTTGAAGCTTACAGGACGTTCTGTCCTGGTTGATGTAGCAGTGCTGACAAGAGTGCCGCCAGCCAAGGCTTCCTTCTTTGAAGGCTGGGATATTCCCCTCGGCAGTGTGGCCTTCATTTTGAGCCACCTGCTTCCTAGCCCTGCCCAGTGTGGTCTGGGCTCTGGCTGACCTGGACACTGCCTTGGGCTGGGCCAGGTGGGGTAATAGGTTCTGCTTCCTAGGCCCTCACCCAGCTGCGATTTTAGATCAGTGGTTCTCAAAAGTAGGATCCCAGGACCAGCAGCATCAGTACTCCCTGGGATCTTGTTATAAATACAGATTCTCGGGCTCTACACCAGACCTCCTAAATCAGAAACTCTGGGGAATGGAGGCCACAGTGTGTTTTAATAAGCCCTCCAAGGGATTCTGATGCCTGCTGAAGTCTGAAACCAAACAGCCCAGCCCAGGGTTTCAGGCCTGGACAAAAATAAGACACTTCCTCTTGGTTCTGGAACCAAGAAATACAGCCTGCATTTCTGAGCCCATTGAACTCTACTGAGTGTCAAGCCCCCTCCCAGATTCTGATTGCCTGGGTTAGCATAGAACATTCAGTCAAGTTGGAACCTAGACACTCACCACACTTGGGCTAGAGTATGTATCTGACCACCAGCGGTGCTGTGGTACAGGGACCTTTGAGTTCAACATGGAACAGGAACTTTTCTTTCCGTTGTATTTTTTTGGTCCCTGGAGAGCTGCCTAGTTTTATTTGGCCAACTCTTGGCATCAGTCACAGAATTATGGGGCAGAAATCTCCCCCAGACCAGGTGACTGTACCCTTGGGATGGTCCTCAGGGGCTGTGGTCCCACCTTTACCTAAAACCCTCTAGGGGAGGTTGATGGCTGGCCCAGGGTTAGAACAGGGTGGGGAGAGAAGCTCACTTCCCAGATCACACCTACCTGTCACCCCTCATCCCACACTCAGACAATCACTCAGGTGTCACCAAACCCAGTTACTCAGAGCAGAGATGAATCAGATTTCCTGTAATTGGCATTCAAGAACTTGGGAGCTTGTAAGGGCTTCTAGGACACTTGGGGGCTGACATCTCTTGTTGGCATCTCTCTTCCTGCCTGGGGCAAAACAACGTCCAGTTCAGGAACTGCTGCATTAGAGGGAGACTGTACCTGGGGAGACCTTCTTTGAATGGATCGTTTGACAAAGGATCCCTGACTTTGGGTGGGATGAGAGGTGAGGACATCATACTTCAGGAGTGCTTTCATATGAGATCTTTTCATTCTCACAGAGCCCCTAAGATAAGGGCTCTTCTCCAGTTCTACAGAAGCACAAAGTGAACTCAGAGGCTGAGAAACCCAACAAAAATCATACGGCAATAAAGGTTAAAACCAGGACTCAGACCCTATCTGGTTGTCCCCAGAGCCCCAGGCCTTCTCACCAGCAGAACACAAGCTTCAGCCTGCAGAATCAAGTGTATGACCTGGGGGTTTCTTCCCTCCCACCTCCCCCAGAAATACAGGGAGAAATGGTTATCATTAAATAGCGAGTTAAATTGATATCTTTACTGTGGGATTTACTGGACTGTTCATGTGGTTGTGAGGCTTTGAGAAGGTAGCAGAGTGAACAGAATCTCCACAGCCACCTGGGGAGGAGGAACTGAGGCTCCCAAACCCCTAGTGACGGGGGCCCTGAGCGGGGCAGCTGCAAAGTCAGCCATGGGCCTAGGCTCTGGGACTGGTGTTGGAGAGGCTGAGACCCTACCACTAGCATGGTCCTTCTGATCTGCCCATGGGCCAGGCAGCCTGGGCAGGAGGTGCTGGATATGCCTCAGCAGGAAAGGCAGGTTCCATGGTGTGGCCATGGAGACCACAGCCCGATCTCCCCTGGCAGTGGGAAAAGGCTACATCAGGTGGAAGGAGAGAGACCTGGCAAGTGCGGTGTCTTTGTGAGGAGCAGGCAGCCCCCTATGAGGTCCAGGGAGGTCACTGGGGATACTACGAAGGCTCTATCTGCTCACCGGGCCCAGGCTGCAGCTCCTGCCTTTCCCTCACCTGGCCTGGGGCACAGCAGGGGGCCCTTCAAGAGGCAAGTGAGTGGATCCTGGGTAGATCCTTAGACCAGGGAGGGCATGTTTGAGTCAGGTACCCTTGACCCTTCATAGCCCAGGAGAAGAAGTCCCAGGTGCTGCGAAACCACACTTCATTTATTAACCCATGGAGCAGCACTCACTGTTCAGAGAGCTCCTAGCCTGCTGCCCACCAAGCCTTTTCCCTTTGACGCCCCCTCTTGTCACCTGAGGCACCCTCTCCAGTGGTTTTCATTCTACCACAGATGCTGTCTGCCCTCTCTGCCCCTTCCCACCCTTAGCCCCACCCCTCTGGGCCTTTGCTTACCCACTGAGGGTGAAGGCCTCCCCTCCCCACCCCCAGCTTGCTGTATACCTTGACCCTGAGCTCCGCCCTAGGGGCCTGATCCTTGGGATGTTTCAGGTCCCAGGCCTGGACCTAAAGCCCTGGCAAGGCTCCGTGCCTGCTTGGTCCTTAATGAACCCTGACCTAGACTGGGCCCAGCCCTGAGGCTGCCCTGACTTGGACTAGGTGCAGCCTCTGTCTCCGCATTGCCTGTCCCACACCCTGCAGCTGTGCCCCACCCAACCCCAACCTGGCACCAGTCACCACACTCTGGACTGCACCTCCTGACTGCCTTCCTCTCTATAGCTGAGCTGTCTGCCTGCACCTGACCCCTCCCTTGGGAGAACAGAATGCCACAGAATCTAATGGGAGGAAGCTCAAGCCCAGACCAGCAGTGACCTTTGGGGCCTTTTCCTTGAGTCAGAGGAAGAAGAAACAGGAAGCATCCTTAGGGCTCCTGTAGCCCCTTCTTCCTCCCTCAGCCCTGTGCATGGCCAGGGGACCCCAGAGACAAACTGGCAGGCTTGCCCTCCTGCTCTGGAGGTGCTGACAAGGGCTGTGGGCACAAGGGACTCAGTGAGGGCAGCCCAGATGTACTGGGAGTCAGGCACCTGGGGGTGTGGGTAGAGGATGTTATGCTGACAATACACAGGTTTGCTCCCCATGGGGCATGGCAAGCACCCCACCTGTGCGTTCACTCATCCAGTCCTATCGTAACCCAGAGAGGCAAGGCTGCTCCATCCCCATTTTACAGATGAAAAAACCCCAGAAGGTTCCTGGCCAGGAGGTAAAGGCTGGCTCCAGGCTGGGCTGTTGAATGCAGATGAGAAAGAGGTGCTGCAGGGGAGAACGGGCCCAGCCGTGGGCCTCCAGATGGAACTTGCTCCAGGAGCAGCCCCCGGTACCCCATTCAGAGGTGCCTGTGGGAAGGTTACTGAGGGTGGCAGAGGCCTGTTCTTATTCCTCCTTTATGTCTGTCAGGCCCAGAGGCTGGGAGAAAGAAGGGGCATGCCTGGTCAGATGCATTGAGAGGATCCAGATGCATTGAAGGGTTCGAGCAGGTTCTCTTCAGACCAGGGGTTGTCCACTTGAACATCAGGGCCTGTAGCCAGGGTTGTTGGCTTCCATTGTGCTTCCTCTCCGTTATCTGGCTTAGCAGACAGAAGCTCCATCAACGTGTCCCAGGTAAAGGCCTGGGCTCTGGGTGCCCCACTGTGGCTTGAAGCCCTCTGGACACCTCCCATCGGGTCTGGCTTCTGAGTTTGTCCACTGCACCGGATAGAGCTGGCCTGTGAAGCAGCACCCCAAGCAACTTCTCTGCTGCCTTTGCTGAGTGGTGTGAGAAAAGGCCAGATTCCTTTTCTCTTTTTGTCTACACAATGTAGTGAGAGTCACACTCTGGGCCACCAGGTCCAGCCCGGAGCCAAGGTCCACAGCTTGACTAAGCCCAGGACAAGCAACTTGGTAATCCCAGCCTTGGTTTGCTCACTGCAAAGTAGACAGCCAGCCCCAGCTCTCTCTAGGGTGCATGGAGGCTCAGCACACACTGCCCAGCTGGAACAGTTTACAAGTCCCTTAAAGACTGTTTCCCTGAGTCCTCCATGTGGGGTGGTCAGCCAACTTTCCTTTCAGGTAGTGTCCATCGCCCCTTTCAAGGCCTGAGTCCCTTGGCCTGCTTGGTCCTATTGCCTCTTGCTGATGGGGGGCCCTTTGGGCCTTTGATGATTTGTTGGGGCCACCTCAAGGCAGGGCTGGTAGGAGGTACCAGGGATGCCAACACAGGCCTTGGTCAGAGATACCCCAAAGTGCCCTGCTTGGAGGCTTATAGATCTGGCCCCTGCCACATATCTCTCCTGTTTGCCTGCAGTCTGAGTCCCTGACTTACTAGCACTGAGCACCTGTTCAGGCCTGGGCCCTCTTCCCTTTCCCTCATGTCTAAAGCTGGGAGACCACTTTCCCACATGATCTCTTGGTGAGGGTGCAGCTTTGCCACATCCTGCCTTACGCAAGCATCTGCTCCCCTCTAGGTCTGAGATGCTTCCTCCGTAAAAGGAGGTGACCTGTGAACTATGTTCCAGGACAAGGTGATGCTGCACATCGCTGGGGGCCTGTGCACTCTCAGGTCCGCCCTGTCCCTGACACCCCTACCAGCCACGGGGCCCTAGGGCTCCTAGCCCTAGGCCCACACGGGCTCACCCAGCTCTGTCTCTCAGGGTCCAGGTCCAGGAGTGGGTGAGCCCCAGCCCACCTGGCCAGGTGTAGGGAGTGCTGCACAGCAGGCCCGGCTGGTGTGGTCAGGACAGTTAGCAGCTGTGGGTCCTGAGCCAGAGACTGCCTCCACCTCCCACCCAGCATCAGTCTCCAGGTGCCTCTGAGGTGGGAATCTGGGCTTTGGTTTTGACTTTGACCCTGACCAATGTCCTGTGTTCTTGGACAGACTGCTTCATATCTCAGACCTCAGTTTGCATTCCTATAAAATTGGCCAGCAGCACTCCTCACAGGAGTTACTGTGACAAAATAAACGACAAAGTTGTAATGTTTCAATCTCAGAACATTCAGTCCTCAAGGGCACCCTGAACACCCACAAGTGGTGCTGCAGGACTTGGGAGCCTCCGTGAGGAGCAGCCCCTGCTCTTAGGAGCTTATAGTCTTAAGAGAAGATGAGTATGACAGGTCCCATCAGACTCTCTCGTCTTTGGACAAACTGGGCAAAAATTCAGCCTGGAACTGTATCGACACTGGAGTCAGCTGTACCTCCTCAGCCTGCCTGACTGTTCAGGACATCCTGTAGGTATCCAGGCCCAGGGTGATGAGTCAGGCAAGGGTGATGGCAGTAGGTGGGGGCAGGAGAGAGCAAAACTGAGCAGTTAGCCAGCTGAGGAAATGAGGACATCAAAATGAGCCTAAAGTGAATTGGAGGGCAGTGTGGTGAAGGCTGGTGTGGAGCCTATGGCAGGACAGTGACACTGGGAAGGTTTTCCTGCCTCCCTATGTACTTTCCTCAGTGGCATTTCCACCTTAGCCAAGCCAGGGGGCCTGGGCTGGGCTCTACTCTGCTGGGCAATGACCAGGCAATAGCTGAGGGGACTTCCCAGGAGGGGTGCTGGAAACCTCACTGCCTCTTGGTTCCTCTCCAAATGCCTGGAAATGCGGTGGCCTATGCCCAGGAAGAAAGTCCCGAGCTTCCCCGGCTGCGCAGTGTGGCCTGGGCTGCTGGGGTGCAGTATCCTCCCGTGGCACTGGGGGTGGCCCTGGGGCTCAGAGGCTCTCTCTCCTATCTGTATGGGACAGTGCTGCCAGCCACACCACAGGGTCTTGTGTGGTCAGTCCCCAAAGGGGACATGCCAAGTGTCACTCATGTTTTTGCTCATGTGGCATGGAGAATTTGCCTCCTTTGGTCTTTCCCTTTAGCCACAATTTCGTGGTCTCCAGGGAGAAACTGCTTGAAGCTCACCACATAGTGACCTTGAGCTTTAGCAAAATCATTCTGCTCGGTAAACACAGCTTTATAGAGGGGCACTGCTAGAGCACCCGCTGAGCAGGGCCACCTGCTAGACCACCTAACCCCTACCATCCCTTCCTGCAGCACAGGCTCAAGAGACCCAGTGTTGCAATAGTGTGACCTGGGCTCAAAGGTGTCAGTTCCAGGCCCTCTCAGAAGCAGATACTTGTGGGAATAGAGTAGATGTACAAGAGAGGGAGGGAGCTGGAGGGTTGGGCCAGCAATGCTGCGATGAGCCCTGAGATAGAGAGGATAGCATAGGAAAGGACCATGCAAGAACAGTGCAGATTACAGACTACAGCCTGAGAAACTCTGGCCAGGCCCATGGAGCCCACAGGGAAGGTGCCTGTTAGGGAGGTCTGTTCTGGGCAGGAGGGGTATGGAGTGGAGTTGGTCCCATGGCCTTGCTCACGGAAGTGTGGCCATCAGCTTCCAGGTTATTGCAGCGCCCCTCACAGCTATCTTGGTGCTTTTGTCACAGTTGGATACCTGAGAGGGCCCTGAGAGCAATCTCCCTTTGTATACCCTGCCCTCACTGCATCCCCTCCAATTCCTGCGCTTCTCACATTGGATATTTCTATCTAGCAACCTTCATCTTTGGACAGCTGGACTCATGGGGGTGCCTTTCTGGAGGGAGCATGTTCTCTGGGTACATATGCCGACATATGCCAGGCCCTGGCTGCATGTTTGCTTCAGTCCTCGCAGCATCCTTGCAGGGTAGGGCAGATGATGTCAGACCCAAACCAGTTCCTGGGCATGACAGGGACAGAAAGGCAGAGCTGTCATTTGGGGCATGTGGCCAAAGAGTAACTGCTGGCTGTGGGCAGCTTCCAGAGCCATGTCCAGATGGACTTGTGACATGGATCCCAGGAGATGTGCAAGACTCCTTTCTAGGTGCCACTTCGGCCACTCCCCTGGTGCTCTGAAGCAGAGCTGGTTACCAGGCCCCAGGGATCTGCTGCATAGGCAGCTGCCCTAACAAATTACCACAGATAGAGTGGCTTCAATAACAAACTTATATAGTTCCGTGGGTCAGAGGCTAGTGTGATCTCAATGGGCTAAGGTCATGGTGCTGGCTGTTCTTTCTCTCTGGAAGCTCCAGAGGAGGAACGGTTCCTGCTCATCTAGGTGCTGACTGAGGCTTCTTTCCCTGCTGGCTATCAGCTGCGGGCCCCTTGGCTCCTAGAGCGTCTCTAGGCCTCAAACATGGCTCCCTAAGTCAGCAGTGGAGTGTCTGATCCATCTCTCTGCCCTTCCCCGTGGTCGCATCTCTTTCCCTGACCACAGCTGGAAGGCTCCCAATTTTATGGACTCACATGATTAGACTAGGCAGAACTGGGCCAGAGCAGGGCTTCTGTCCTTATCTGGCAGCACCCTGTCCACCTTCACGGTCTGGTCCTAGAGGATCAGGCCAAGGCTGGAGGTAGAATTGCAGGTTCCCATAGGGCTGGATGAAGTTGCTAAACTGAGTGCTGAGGCAACAACCCAGATTTCTGATAGTCCTGATGAGACAGGCTCCCCAGGCACCACATCAAGCAAAGTTCAGTCTACTCTAGGTTTGCAGTGTGAGCCAGACTGTGCTGCATTTCCCCAGCCAAGTTTTGAGGTAAGATGTCATGGCTCTGTGCTCTGGGTTGACACCTTAGTTTTCACAGCTGTCTGCATCCATCACACACACATCTATGTCTCCTGCTCTGTTGCAAATGAGGAATAGTAAATTGATCTATGTGGCTTTTTTTATTCAATATATATGTGGGTGTGTTCCTGCTCCAGCATTTGTGTCTCCTGGGGAGCTCCTGGTAGGCCTCAAATCACAGAACGGTGAGGGGTGGCCTGGGAGGTACAGGCAGGCAGCATGGGGCTGCCTGCACTCCACCGTGGGGAAAGGAGGGGACTGGTGGTGGGCTTCTCAGGGTGGAGGTTGGCTTCTCAGAGTGCTCCATGTTGCTGCTGGCTGCTCCTCACCGCATAATTGGACTAGGGAAGGAAGGGAAAGCAAGTCTCAGAAATGGAATCATAGAATGAGTGAAGCCAGTCCCCAGCCCCAGAGCAGCCTCCTCTCACAGCCCTTCCTGCTGGATTTCTGGGTTCTCAGGGCCTTCCCAGTCCTTCCCTTGTGCCCTGGTGTCCATTAGAGGGGTGACCACCACCTTCTGTGCCCCACAGTCATGGAGGTGCCTCCAGAATGCTGGGGTTTGCAATACAGTTTGCACTGCTCTGCATAATGCCCAGGCACTGCTGACTCTTACCCTGCTCCTTGGGTCAGGGGCCCCTCCTCACACCACCTTTTCGATGCTCGGCTGACTTAGTTTCTTCCCAATCTTGCCCCATCCTTCGCGTGGGTAGAGCCTTGTACCTGGAGCACAGCTCACACCCAGGGGTTCTCCAACCTGGCTACACATTAGTATAAATCCCTGGGTCACATCCCCAGGGACTCTGGTTTAGTTAGTTTGGGAGTGGAGCCCAGAAATCTATTTTTAGCAGTCTTGTTGGGTGGGGATGGGGGGCACTTTTTGGGAGTGAATTATGCCAGACAACAGGCAGACACTGGACTATCCTTGGTCTGCTGGGACAATGGTCTTCTTGTGGTTGGTGACAGATGCATGCTGAACTGGGAGTCAGTCTCTGCATCACCCCAGCCAGAATAGTCACAGCTGCTCTGAGTATCCTGTGGTGGGCAACCCCTTTCCCTGCCTTGTAGTTGCCTTCCATAGGCCCGAGACTCTGCCTCATCTCTGTGTGTGCAGTGCCAGGAGGAGGTGCTGGGCTGGGAGTTGCACCTGCCCTTTTGGGTGTGCATCACATCCTACATTTTCTAGAAGAGGAAACTGAGGTTCAGAGAGGTGAAAGTCTTGTGCCAGCTCTCTCAGTGGGGGACACAGCTGAGTCCTCACCAGGCTGCCAGGCCCTACTGCATGCTCTGTGCTTCTGCCTTCAGAGGGCTTTACCTGAAGAGGGCACTGAATAATCCTGCTTTAAAGATCAACTTTAAACATATAAATTGAAACATCTGCAGGAGCACTTTCACTAATTAAAGAACTATCAGACCCTGGAGCCAAAAGCCTCAATTAGCACCACCTGACCTGGCCCTCCATCCCACTTAGGATGTGGTCTCCTGCCCGGATCCCACCCTCCCTCCTAGGAACCCCAGCCCAAGACCCTTGGCCTCAGTTCCTTGGCAGTGGTCCTCACTGAGAATGTTGAGCTCAGATTCCTAGGGATTAAGAGTAAATTGTTCATGCATCTTCTATTTCATTCTAAAATCTGTAACAGTTTGAAGGAAGGCCAAGCCCATGCTGGGAAGAGCCTAATAGCAGAGAAGACAGAACTCCATCCACCTCTGAAACTGGTTCTCAGTCCTGGTCCTTCCTTCCCACTGAGAAGAGGCACTTGCAATCCCCTTCCCCACCCAGCCAGCAGCTCACAGAGGCCACGCTGCAAGGAGCACAGCACATAGCTGCCTGGGGGTGCCCTGTTGGCTCAGCTCAGTTACTCTGAGAGCTTCTTCCAAATTGGAGGCAAAGTGGTGTGTGGCAGGTCTTTTCAAACTTTCTTTAGCAGCGAAGTCCTTCTTCAAGTGACAGAAGCCCAAGGAGTTTGGGAAGGCAGCTGAGTCTGGTGGGGAGACACCGTCATCGGGGAGACTAGCATAGCTGGGAAGTGCCACGGGGAGAAGGCTCCGGATCTTTGCACCCTGGCAGGACGTAAGGGCCAGGGGGACCATGCAGGAAGAGCATTCTGAGCAGAGAGAACACCTGTGCTGGGGCCCTATGCAGGAGGGATCAGAACCACCTGACAACAATGGGGATCCCAGCAAGGTGAGTCTGGGCCTTGCCAGCCAAGTCACTGGGTTTCCTCCTTGAAGCAGGGGGAAGCAACTGAAGTATTTTAAGAAGTTGGGACAGGCAGAAGCCACACACATGATCCCATCTATAGAATGGTTAGCAGATGCGGAAGGGCTGCGGGGGCAGGGGGGTGGCGCGTGAATGGACACTTAGACTAGGGTGTTCCAGTGGGGATGGACAGACAGACGTGGTCAGACATGGGAAATACAGAGTAGGCCAAACTGCTGGCGTGGGGCTCTGAGGGGTTGGATGTGAGAGGGTTTTTGCAGCTCTTCCAGGCCCTTGTGTCTTATTACATGGATACAACTTCTCAAGTCTCTCTTTTACAATTGCTTCTCATTTTAAAATTTCTTTTGTTGCTTTAAGTATTTGTTTCCTCTGCGGTCAATTCTTCCCTTGCCATTTGGCCTTTTTCTTTCCAGCTGTCCATTCTTCTCTCATGCCTGTTTATGCCTCTTGAACTTGAGTCTGTATGTACATTTTAAGGAGGGAGTCTGGGGGCCCGGTGAGCGGTCCTTCTGTTATGTACAGACAATATCCCACAGTGTCTCTTCTCCTGTGTGGAATTTCTAGGCAGACAACCAAGATGTGTCAGCACTTTGCTGTAAGGCAGTTTTGGGTGGAGGGGAATGTCCGTCAGCCATACTACCCTTCCCCTCAATGCCAGGACTCAGTGGACTTCAGACAGGGGCACCCGGCTCCACTCTGGAGGTCTGCTTAGAGGACAGCTCTCCATGAGGCGTCTGCCCCTGCCTCCTAGCCTGGTAATGACCAGTCCTTGTCCTGTGGTGGGAGGGCAAGTGAGCCCTCTCTGGGTAGACCTCCACATGGTCTTGTCTGTAAGCACACTTCTTGCCTGAAAGGTGGGGTTTCCTTCTCAGGGGCTCCTCTGTGACTTTGACGATTCACTGCCGCCATCTGCCTTTTGTTTTCCAGAAGTGTGAGTCACCTTGTCCACTGGCGACTCATCCTCTTCCATAACTTTTCCTCCATGCTCTTTTATTTCACGGAGGTTGGGAAGGGTGAAAATCAAATGCAAGTGCTCAGTTCACCATCCTGAACTAGAATTCAGAGGATTTCTTCCTATATAAAGTGCTCTTACAAATCCATAGACTTTGCTTCATTTCCTTAGGACTAAAGCTGTGGCAGCTACCTTGATTTCTCTTTCTCTCAAACCCACATCTGATCAATGAGCAAATCCTATGTCTCTGCCTCAGTAAAGTCCCGAATCTGCCACATCTTGCCCCAGCACTGCTACTTCCGCAGTTCAGCCCACCTTCCTGAGCACATAGATTTCTGCAGGAGCTTTTAACTGGCCTCCTGCTTTTACTTTGCCCCTTGTTCTGTCTCTATAAATCAGCCAGAGTGGTTTAAATTAAAATATGTCATTATCCACTCAAATCTTCCGGTTGGAAGTGAAGAGAGTATGTGGATGGATGGAAGAAGGCAGGGGATACTGCAGACACACACAGACTCTAGGATCTGAAGAGAAGCCCCATACTGGGGTGAATAGTGTCCCCCAAATTCATGTCCACCTTATTTGGAAATAGGGTCTTTGCAGATGTAATCAAGTTAAAACAAGGCCATACTGTATTAGAGTGGCCCTGAAATCTAATGATTGATGTCCTTATAAGGAGAGGGAGATACAGAGACGTGGAAGGAAGAAGATCATGTCACCACGAAGATGGAGACTGACGTATGCATGTATAAGCCAAGGAACGCTGAGCATTGCTGGCAACCACCAGAAGCTAGGAAGAGGCGAGGAAAGATTCTGCCCAAAACCTCAGGGGAATCACGGACCTGCTGACACCTTGATTTCAGACTTCAGCTCCCCAAACTGTGAGAATAAATTTCTGTTATTTGAAGTCACCCAGGTTGTGGTAAGTTGTATGGCAACCCGAGGAAATGAATGCAAGCCCTTATCCTGGCCTGTAAGGCCCAGGAGTGTCTGCCCTCACCTTAGGACCATCACTCCACCTCATAACACTAGCCCTGAATAGGCCTTTTCCTTGAACAGACCACATACATGCTCTTGCCCCAGGGCCTTTGCATATGACCTTCTCAGGGATCTGCATGGAGTACTTCATTCAAGTTTTGGCTGAGAAGTCACCTTACAGAGGGACCTTCCCTGACTAATATAACCAGTAAAGCCCCTGCCTTCCTAATCCATTCTTAGTTGTCACTGCCCGCTCTAGTTCTCTTCATAGCACTTACTGCCAGCTAGTGTATAGTCACTTGTTTAGTATTTGTGTCTTCCCGTTGCAATGTAAGCCTCACAAGGGCCAGGACTTTGTTAATTGTATTTATGACTGTATCTCCAATGCCTAGAATGGTGCAAGGCATGTGCCTAGTATGTAATCAGTTAATAAGTAAGAAAAAAATCCACAAGCCAGTTGAATAAAGGGGTAGACCCAAACAGGCAATTCAAGGGGGAAAAAATGCCAGTTTTACCTCACTGTTGCTCATAATTAAAGCAATACAAATTAAGTCTGCAATGAAATCATTCTCACCTATAGATTACAGTGAATGAGAGGGGAATCGGGTGCTGCCCTGAGAATGTAACTTGGACTATTTATTCTTTTTAAAAAATTGAAATATATAAATCAGATAATATAAAATTCACCCTTCTAAAGTGAATAATTCAGTGTTCTTTTTTTTAGTGTATTCACAGTGTTCTAGGACCACCACCACTATCTAATTCCAGTACATTTTAAGTACCCCCAAAAGAAACCTCCATACCCATTAGCAACCATTTCCCTTTCCCCCACTTGGCAGCCCTTGGTGACTACTATTTATTTTATGACTCTGTGGATATGCCTATTGTAGACATTTCATGTAAATGGAATCATACATTGTGTGGCATTTTGTGACTGGTCTTTCGCTTAGCATGACGTTCTCAAGGTTTTTACATATTATAGCATAAACTTCATTCCTTCTTATTGCCATTTAATATTTCATCATATGGAAGTACCACATTGTGTTTATCAATTCATCAGTTGATTGACAGTGAGTTGTTTACACTTTGTGGGTAATACAAATAATCCTGCCATGAACATTTGTATTCAAGTTTTCATGTGAGCATAATTTTTCAGATATCTTGGCTATATACCTAGGACTGTAATTGCTAGTAACTTTTTGGTAACTCTGTCTTTAAAATCTTAGGGAACTGCTAGACTGTTTTTTAAAGCAACTGCACAATTTCACATTGTTACCAGCATTGTACTAGAGTTCTATTTCCTCAACAGCTTCATTAACACTTGTTATTATCCACTTGTTTTTATTATAGCCATGTCACTGGGGTGAAGTGGTATCTCATGTGGATTTGATTTTTCATTTCCCTGATAACTAATAATGTTGAGCAAATTTTTATGTGCTTATTTGTCATTTATATACTTATGTAGACAAATGTCTATTCAGATTCTTTGTCTATTTTTAATCAGGTTATTTGTCTTTTATTATTGAATTTTAAGAGTTCTTTACGCATTCTGGATACTAGACCATTATCATATGTATAGTATACACATATTTTCTCCCACTTTGGAGGTTGCCTTTTTAATATCTTTATAGTGTCCTTTGAAGCACAAAAGTTTTTAATTGTGATGAAGTCCAATTCATCTCTTTTATATTTAATTGCTTGTGCTTTCGGTGTCATATATAAGAAACTATTGCCTAATCCAAGATCACAAAGATATACACCAATGTTTTCTTCTAAGAGTTTTATGGTTTTAACTCATATATAGGTCTTGGATCTATTTGGAGTTAATTTTTTTTCAGCTTTTGTATTTTTTTTCAATTATAGTTGACATACAATATTAAATTAGTTACAGGGGTACAACACAGTGAGTAGACATTTATATAACTTATGAAGTGATCACCCTGATAAACCCAATACCCATTTGACACCATATGTAGTTATTACAATACTACTGACTATATTTCCCATGCTACAAACCACATCCCCATGACTATTTTGTAATTACCAGTTTGTACCTCTTAATCCTCTCCTACTTCATTCATTTCCCAACCTCACAATCGGACAACCATCAAAATGCTCTCTGTAACTATGAACTTGTTTCTGTTGTTTGTTTGTTTATCCTGATCTCTAGATTCCACATATGACATTTGTCTTTCTCTCTCTGACTTACTCCACTCAGCACAGTACCTTTTAGATCCATCTATGTTGTTACAGATGGCAAGATTTCATTCTTGCTTATTGCTGAATAGTATTCCATTGTATGTATGTACCACCTCTTCTTTATCCACTTATCTATTGATTGACACTCAGAATGCCTCCATATCTTGGCTACTACATATCTTGGCTATTACATTGCCGCAATAAATTTATGGATTCACAGGTCCCTTCAAAATAGTATTTTGGGTTCCTTCAGATAAATACCCAGAAGTGGGATAACTGGGTCCTTTTTTTTTCTTGTTATAGCCTTTGTTTTAAAGTCTATTTTGTCTGGTATAGTATTGCTACCCCAGCCTTTTGTTTTGTTTTGTTTTGTTTTGCAGATGTATACATTTTCATGAAACAACTTTTTCATCACTTTACTTTCAGTCTATGTGTGTCTTTCTATCCGAAGTGAGTCTCTTGTAGGCAACATATGTAGGGCCTTGTTTTCTTATCCATTCAGCCACCCTATTTTCTGTCTGGAGCATTTAACCCATTTACATTTAAAATAATTGTTGCTAGATATGCAGTTATTGCAATTTTATTATTATTCAATTTTTTAGTCTTTTTTCTTTCTTCCTCCTCCTCCTCCCTCTAACATTTCCCATAGTACTGGCTTGGTGATGATGGACTCCTTTAGCTTTTTCTTGACTGAAAAGCTTTCTGTCTTTTGATTCTAAGTGATAGCTTTGCTGGGTAGAGTAATCTTGGTTGTAGGTTCTGGCCTGCAAAGTTTCTGTTAGAAACCAGCTGACAGTCTTCTGGCAGCTCCCCCGTAGGTAACTAACTTCTTTTCTGTTGCTGCTTTTAAGATTCTCTCTTTGTCTTTAACTTTTGCTATTTTACTTATGATGTTCTTGGTGTTGGCCTCTTTGGGTTCATCTTGTGTGGGATGAACTGTGCTTCCTGAGCTTGTATGTCTATTTCCTTCACCAGGTTAGGGAAGTTTTCAGTCATCATTTCTTGAAATAGGTTTTCATTTCTTGCCCTCTGTCTTCTCCTTCTGGTATCCCTATGATGTGAATATTGGTATGCGTGATGTTATCCCAGAGGCCTCTTAAACGATCCTCATTTTTTGGATTCTTTTTTCTTGTGGCCGTTCTGATTGAGTGTTTTCTGCTACCTTATCTTCTAAATCACTGATTCAGTCCTCTGCTTCATCTAATCTACTATTAAGTCCTCCTAAGGTATTCCTCATTTCAGTTACTGTATTCTTCTCCACTTTTATGTTTTCTATCTCTTTGTTAAAGTTCTCACTGAGTTCATCTACTTTCCCCTTAAGTTCATTCAGCATCCTTATAACAAGTGTTTTGTTTTTTTAAATTATTTTTTATTATTTATGCCTAGAGCACCTGGTCTTCCTAGGTGGTCTCTCATCCAAGTACTAACCAGGCGCGACCCTGCTTAGCTTCCGAGATCAGATATCGGGCTTGTTCAGGGTGGCATGGCTGTAGACCATGGACCGTGGCTCCACTGGGGCGTGAACCCGGGACCTTCTGCGTTAAAGCAGACATGCTAATCCCTACACTATGGAGTCACGTCCATAACAAGTGTTTTGAACTCTGCATCTGGTAGATTGCTTGTCTCCATTCTGTTTAGTTCTTTTTCTAGAGCTTTGTTCTGTTCTTTCATTTGGGACATATTTCTTTGTCTTCCCATTTTGGCTGCCTACTTGTGTTTCTTTCTATGCATTAGGTAAGGCTGCTATGTCTCCCAATCTTAGTAGAGTGGCCTTATGTAATAGGTGTGCTGTGGGGCCCAGTGACACAGTGTTCCCTGGCCACCTGAGCAGGGTGCTCCAGGTATATCCCTTGTATCAGTTGTGTGTGCCCTCCTATTATAGTTGAGTCTTGGTTTCTGTTTGCTCGTCAGTGGGAGGGATTGACCCTCAGGCTGATTGGTTGTGAAGACTGGCCATGACCAGTGGAGGAGCTGTTGTGCAGGGGCTGACTCTACAAAGCAGGATTCACTTTAGCAGGGCTCTAGTGCTTGCCTGCCCTGTCTGCCCTTTGAGTGTGTCATCCTCAGATGTTACCCACTTGGTGCTCCAGCTCAGACTCAACACAGCCAATGGGTGTTCCAACCTTGAGGCCTCCTGGGAGGGGCCCTGCCACAAATCAGGTTCAGCTTCAGCTGTGACTTGCCCAGGGCCACCTGGCGTGAGCCACCAACCAATCCATAGATGGCCACCTTCCATGCTGGGCTTGGAAGCACCTCAAAAGGCTAAGATGTAAACTGAGGCCAGCTGCCACTAGTGTTGGCCTAGGGCTGCTCACCAAGAGATACATGGCACACTGAGTCCGGATGCTACTTGCTTAAGTTCTGTGAAACTTAGAGAGATTTTAGAAAAGTCTGTGGCATGAGCCACGACAGGCCCTTTGTATGGAAAATCTACTGGAAGTGGCTTGAGTGGGCCCACATGTTAGGAAAGGCGGGACCTCAGAGAATCACCAGAGTGGGGTGACTAATGTTAGCTATATTGATGGAGATTCCAGTATGGCACCCACCTGGGTCTGCAATCCAGGCGAGGGTGGGCGCAACAAAGGAGTAATACTGCCAGCACTTCTGTCTGGGAGAAAGCTGCCCTGAAGCCAGACAACTCAGTTTCTCCCCATATGTTCCTGGCACTCCTCGGGCTGCTGCCCCAGAGCTAGAGCTCAGAGTAAGCAAGTTCATCACTGAGTAAGTTCAGGCACAAGCCCATTAAGAGAAAAGTCTGTGACTCCCTCAGCCCTCCATCTCACTAAGCCACAATCTCCACTGGTTTTCACAGGCAGAAGTGGGGACTTTTCTTCCTGGCACTGGAACCCTGGGCTGTGAAGCCTGATGTGGGCCAGGACTCCTCACTCTTCTGGGAGGACCTCTGTAGCCAAGGTATGTGGCCTTCTGGATTCCAAGGACTAAATTGCAACTTTTTAAAGTCCCTATGGACATCTCATTACTGACCTTTGTCTTTTAAGCTTTTTAGTTTGACTATTGTTCACTCCAACTGTTATCTACTGCTATAGGCAGCTATGAAGTTAAATATCTGTAATTGTTTCTGACAATTCTGGAAAACAGGTTTTTTGTACTGGGTGAGCTCTGAGTTTGGTCAAATACAGACATTCTTCCAAATGGGATCTTCCAGAGAACTAATGGACAGGTCCGATAATGATAATTTTCTGGGAATGAGGCCTTGAAAGAATTTCATTCTTGTTTTGCTCCCCTTGGTGGTTTCCAGGCTTTTCATGACAAGTATGGGGTTTTGTTTTTCAAGGCACTGGGCACTAATAAGTGGGGGCGGGGGAGGGGAGACGGTGCGGGGAGCAGGAAGCTTATGATTCTGACTGAGATTCAGTGGGGTTTTTTGTTTGTTTGTTTGTTTGTGAATGAATGCTCCCTAATTTGCTCCAAGCCCCTGATTAATTTCTAAAGTTAAAAAAAAAATTCATTTTGATTGGTTTTGCAAGTTTTCTTGTTGCTTTAATGGGAGGAGGATTTTTGGAGGTGCTTATTCTTACCATTTCACTGACATCTGGCCATGTTCTTTTGAGAGCACTTCTATGATATCTTTGATCCAACACATTCAATTTCAGAAGTTTATCCTTCAAATATAGTCACACAGTTAAAGACCCTTGGTCAAGGATGCTCACCGAGGAATGTTTGTGGTCACGAAATCACACCTGAGTGCCTTTTGCTAGAGGACTTATCATGCATGTGACAGCATAGACACCCAGACACCCTGCAGCTATTACAGAACATGACGAGTTACCCAGAGAAAAGAGCAAGTTGAAAATAGTGTGTGAAGTGTGAGCCCTTTAATTCAGAAAAAGAACCCTGTTTGTACATGTAAATAATTTCATGAACAAAGAGAAATTTTGGAAGATTGCACACAAAGAACTGTTAATAGTGATGTCTTTGGGGAGAGTCTGGAGCCTGGGGTGGGAGGGGACGTCCTTTTCCTTGTATAATCTTTTGTACTGTTGAGTGTTTTCTCATGAGCATATACTGTATTTTCAATTTTAAAATGGGTAAAATAAACAAGCAAACTAGGTAAATAAATGTGCAAATGCATGGATTGGCTCTGCACAAGTAGATCTGGTCTCCTCCCCTTAAGTAGGGCCCTGGTTCTGGCTGGGAGAATGAAGAACACTTCTCTATAGGCCATGCCTACCACTCTCCCCGCTATAGGGGCCTCCAGGAGAGAGGTGGGACCCTGGAGGGGAAAAGGCACATGTTCTTGTCTCAGCTTTGTGACTTCACCTGGTATTCTCAGGACATGCCCGTCCAGCCTTGGCCCTGGGTTGCCACTCAGATAGTGATGGCCAGGAAATGGGGTGCTTGCCAGTGGACCATAGCTGTCTGGGGTGAGAGGAGCAGGGTATGACAGCATCTTTTAAAGCCTGTGATTTGGAGAATGACTGTGAAAGAACCCTCCTAGGAACATTTGTGTTTGCTCTAGGAGTAGGCATGTGCACAGAAGCACACATGTGCTTGTGCACACACAGGTGACTTCATGTCCAGTTGGCATCGAGTCCTTTCCACCAGCCTGGAGCATCGTTCTCTCTCTCTGGCTCCCGATGGGTTCTGGCTTTGCACAGATGCTCATGGGCAGGCAGCCGTAGCCCTCCCTAGGGGCAGAGGCACAACTTCCAGAGGCCGGCTGCCTGCTCACACGCTCGGCAGTTGGCCAGCCTCCCCTCTGATACTCCTTCATGCCTCTCCTCTGCTCAGATGCCCAAGTCTCTATCACGGGCTCCCTGTTCATCATAGACAGCCTCCTCCTGCCAAGAGAGAGAGGGCCAGGGGAGAGTCCACAGGATCCTCACAATTGCCCTGGAGCATTTTCAGGGTTGCAGGACTGTATGTCAGTATGGGGATGGAACAATAAATAAGGAAGTCAGAGAAGGGACGCAGACTCTCTTCCTAAACATAGAATAAAATATAAGTAAACTATCAAAAAGCATAATGTAATTCTCAAAAATATTTGAAGTCAGTGAAGTAAATAGAGAAGCTCAAGCATAGGAGACCATATGTTCTTTCTTGGTTAAAACCTTTTCCTGAAGGTGGAACTTGGACGCACCTGTATCAGGCCCTGACACACCTCTGCCTGCTGGCCCCCACTTGCTGCTGGGCCAGGATCTCACCCAAGGTGTACAAGATGTGGGTCTCCATGTGCCTTGCAGGATATGCCTCCCTTTTCTCCCACGAAGACAAGTCTTTTGGCAGTCCTGGGACATAGATGCACAGAGAAATATCTTGGCGGCTGGGCCTGTGTGTGTGAGTAGGTTTCCGAAGCACTCCTGAGAGGGGAACGGCCCAAGACAAGCTAGCTCTGATTGCCTTCTTTCAATCCACGTTGGTCTCCACCACCCTTCACCAGCTCCCCAAACCCTACCCAGGCCAGCTGGTCCTGAGCATTCTCTACCCCTGACATACACACACACACACACACTCACTAGGGATCTCATTCTCTGGCACATTTGAGAACTGTGGAAAGTAGCCAAGTGACCTTGTGAAGGGCAGAGGGGAGAGTAGTCACTGACCCGGCCCTACTATACCTTCTCTGGCAGTTGCAGGTCCCCTAGAGTCTTTCTTGTTACTAGAACAACCAAATGAGAAGCCTGATCCATACATGTTTGTATAGGGTACAACACTTTACAGCTGTCCAAATACTTTTAGGCTTCCTGTGCTCTCCCCATAGAGCAGAAAGGACGTGGGGCCCAGGGTCTCACCATTGCTCCGGCCTCTCCAGGACTGATATTCAGGATGGCCTCTGCCCTCCACCTGGCTGACCAGCATGGCCCACATGGCCCAGCACTTGCCCAGGCAAGGAAACTGAGGACAGAGAGGGCACAGGAGGTGAAAGCAGTACCATCTCCTCCTTTTGCAGGGACCAGGCCAGATGTCCTAACAGTGAGGGCAGCAGTGGATACCTGGATGGGGCACTATGCACATCCAGCAGGCAGGACAGTGGGATCTGCCTGGGACCCATGAGTAATGACTCTTTGGAGCCAGAGGCAGGGGACGCAGAGACATGGGAGGCCAAGCCTCAGTACCTTGCATGGGCCTCTGGCACATTCTGCCCATATTGGGTTCACATGACCCTAATGACTGAGGTGCAGGGGTGGATGGAGTGGCAGCAACAGCACAGCTGAGTCCTTCCTATGTGGATACCACAAGAATCGAAGGAGATGTGCAGTGCACTGGGAGGTACCAGGCGGGAGAGAGAAGTGGTGGGAGGTGCCGGCTCCCAAGCTTCTCAGCCATCCCAGCCAGGCTCATCAACCTGCTTGCTCTGCTGGCTCTACCTCTCTGCCCAGCAGCCTCAGGACTTCATTCTATAGAATCAGAGGTGGCCAGCTAAAGGGCTCTCAGAGACTTTTCTGGGGAAATGGAGGCACACAGAGGGGCAGGGCTTGCCCTGGGTTCCCCAACAAGCCTTATGCCCCCAGTCCAGAAAGGGCCAGTCTACTGCTTGGACACAGATCCCAGTGCCATGTAGTGGCCTGTGCTGGGGCCTGTTCCACAGTTACTGAGCTTGTCCTACGTCTCTACATCTTGTGCCAGGAGGAACTAGTTATGGATTCTGGCGTCAGTTTATTGTTCATGCGAAAGCATTTTTGGAATATTAAGATAACCAAAGTCCATACAAGCCATACTGCATTTCATACTGCAAGCGTATGGACTCTGTCCAAGAAGAAAATGCTAGCAGCTCAGAGCTGGCCCCTGTGGGTACAGGGACAAGTCCAGGGAACATGCGGTCCCTGGGTTGGGGTCTAGAAGAAAGAAGAAGTCACCATGGGTGGTCTTGGGACATCTTTTGGGAGCGGGAGATGATACCGAGATGGGAAGGCAGTGGCTCTCTTGATTCTAAAAGAAAGAGGAAACACGTGTTCTCAAGATACCTGTTTGTCCTCCACCCCCTACCCACTTCTTCAGCTGTGGATTTTGGGGGGGGCGGGGGGGGCAGTGAGGGTTCCTAACCTTAATTCATACCCCACCCTAATGGCCTCAGCCCTATTTCCTCTTTTAAAGATGGAAACAAAGCCTTGATCTGCAGTCAGCCCTCTACTGCAGAGGATGCCCTTGACCTCTGGAGGAGAGCAGATGCTGGGCTTGGCCTCGGGTTGGGTGGGGAGGCAGAAGGGGGAGTGGCTAGCCCAATGATGTACGGTCCTGATGCTGTTCACAATGACTAGAGCTAGTCTGAAACAGTGAAATGCTTCCATCTAGTTGGGAAAGAACTACTACAGGGTCAGCTCCCAAATGGTTAAAGCTAGCACCCTATCTGAACTGCTATTGCTGAGAGCCTCGAGGAGGGGTGGCTGTCAGAATCCTCAAGGCTTTCTCGGCTATGGCTACGGATGGTATGAAACCCTCTCAGGTTGCTTGTGTTTCCCCTCCTTCCCCTAACTTGGCCACTCTGCTGAGCTTCTGTAGAATTCCAAGGATGGCAATAAGTGTCTAGGTGTCTTTCACTACAGGCCTGCACATTGGTCTTTCTGTACTTTAAATGTACCAAGCTCCTTCTGGTCCTACAAGCTCTATGCTGTTGTATTTCTCATCACCAGCTTTAATTTTGTTCACTTGTTTACTTGTTTATCATCCCCTATCCCACAGACCTGATGGTAAAGGTTGGGAGCAGGGACAGTATCTCTCAGAACTTAGCACGTAGTAAATGTTCATTAGCTTTTTAAAAATGAATAAGTGAATAGTCTAGTTAGGAATGCAAATTACCAGCCAACTGTTGAAGAACCCATTGATAAGGTAAGCAAATCCAGGGTCCCTGTGCTTCCTTTCTCCACACCCTCACCTGAGGCAGACATCTAGCACAGAACATTTGATTCAAAGAGCCTTGACAGGAGCTCTGATCCTCACAGTGAGGCCCTCCAGGGAGCCACTAGCCCTTCTTGCGAGGTGGTGGTAGAAAGACTAGGGCCGAAGGTACATGTTGTGAGTGAGCTGGCAGTCCAAGGGAGAGGCCCTTGAAGATGCTCCAAGAGTCAACAAGCCTTCTGGAGGAGGTGAGGGGGTGTTCCTGAAAGGCACTAGAGGCAAAAGTGGAAACAGAAAGACAATTTGGAGGTGGGTAATAACATGAGTCTTGGAGGTAAAAATCAAGTGGACATGTCCCCAAGACAGTGAAAACCAGCCTGTGTGAAGAGGAGGACACCCAGTCAGGCTGGCTAGGGGGCCCGCTTGCCTGCCCCTGGTCAGCTCCTACAGTATCCATACCTGGCACTAATCAGAGCCTTTTGGTCTGACAGCTGGAGAGAGAAGCTAGTAGGATGTAAGGAGAGGAGAATGATGAGCACTGCTGAGAACATACACTAGAATACATTCCCAGAGGGTGAGTTTGTTTGGGGACTTGTCCAGGCTCTTTATGACCAAGAGTGGACAGACAGTCCTTCAAGGACCCAGGTGTCAGGAGGATGCTGCTCCCATGAAGCCAAGCTGCCTGATACAGCCTTTCCTGACATCCAACCAGGAGGGTCCTCAAGTTTTTCTGACCCTCATGCCCAGCCCACCCTTATCTGTCCTGGGTACCCTTCCTCCCTTAGTTATACCCTAGCTGGTGGGAGCAAGTCTACTCCCTCCAGGAGCCTGTGGAAGACCTTGGTAGTCTACTGCTGATGCAGCTCTGCCTCTCACCAGGCATCCTTGGGAGAAGCACCAAAGCCTCAAGTCTTGGTTTTAGAAAAAGAACATGTGTTGTGTTATGCCGATGATAGAACCATTCATGTTCATTGTAGAAAACTGGGAAACACTAAACAAGGAAAAATGAAGAGAAGAACAAAAGAAGGCCTGAGGGGAAGAGGCCAGTGGGGAAAGCACATATATACTGATTAACCCTACAGTGTATATGTGCTTGTCTGTTTTATAGCACATACACATACGTGCCCATGGAGGCATTTGCATGTGCATACATGTACACTCATGCACAAAACACACATGTGCAAATGCATGCACATAAAGTCACACATACATGTGCACACACACAAGGTCACTTGTGCGTGCGTGCACACACGGATGTGACGTGCTTTAAATAATGCTTGCTGCCAAAGAGTGACTGTTCTCTGAAGTGCCTTCTAGAAACCAATCTCTGTCATCCATTTTTCTTCCTTTCCTACCGGTGACCCCAGTTTTCCCCCAACACTTGAGTTACAAATCTGTATTACCTTTAACATAATTTTTGCAGATTTCACAGGTGAAAATTAATGATTTGGGGCTTTTCGTTGCCATAAAGCAATTTACTTCTCGTTGATGAGCCTTTCCAGCTTCTGTTACCAAATTCAAGGAGTTTGTCGCTTGGGGTGTTCTATTCAAGAACAAGACATGGTTGTCTGATCGTAGGTAGTTTTATTTACTTGCAGCAAATAAAAGAGGCAGAATATTCACATCCCAAACTCTGTCTCCAGAAAGGGAGGCTTAGTCATTGCTTTTATATGTTATTTGGTAAATTACACATTGATTTCTTCTTTGTACTTGGCCACACTTATCAAATTGGGTTCCTGTCAAGTGCATCCTATTTGCAGCTTTATCTGCAAAATACTGTGCTACATTTTAACATTTAGCAAGAATAGCATTTAGTAAGAACTGCCCAGAACTTGAGACCCTTGTCCTATCTAACACTTCTTCATTTGTGCACCTCTCCCCCTCCTTCTGGGCACCGAGATGAAGACTCTGCCACAAGGACATTCACTACTTGTCCTTGTCCCATTTTGTGTTGGCCAGTTCTCAGGCAGTCAGTCCTCTGCTTAGGTGATAGGGCAGGTGTTGAGAGCTTTTTGTGGGGAAGGGTCTCCAGCCTTCACTGCCCCATGGGTACTTTCTTCAGGCTCTTTATGGATGCCTAGTATATGCCATGACCTCCTTCATCTCAAGGAAGTCACCTTCCCTGGCCCCTGCCTGACTGGGTGATCCAGCAGCCTCCTTCCTGAAATCCCCAGCTCCATCCCTAGGCCCCACAGATGCCCTGAGCTTCACTAGGTCCCCTGCTTTGGGTCTGACCCCTGATCCCCATGTCCCTGCCCTTCTCTCTCTAGATGGTTCCTTACTGTCCACTCTGTACATTTGCACAGGCTGCCCATCAGTCTGTGGCCTTGCATTCCAATCCAAATTCTCACAGTTTTCTGGAGCAACTGAGTCCCCATGCACCCTTGGAAGCAGGGTCTCTGAGGTGGGGGCCTGGATGTTGCCTTTTTAGCAAGTTCTGGAGGGATTTGGTCAGGTTTGGAAGCCTCTCTCTGGAGAGAGCCTCACAGCCCTATGTTCCCATCTCTTATGCTCCTTTGTCTGTGACAGCTCTGCAGTGTAGTTGAGTCCTGGCCTGCAGAGCCAGTACAGAGTGGCTCCTGGAAGAGCTTCAGGAGATACCTGGTACCTTCTTGGTCTCCAGGAGGCTAAAGTAGATGGAGAAATTTCTGGAAGCTTCATGTGAAAAGACATTCCACATCCTCTGTGGCATCTTAACACAATTCCCAAAAGAGCACATTTGTGCCAATGGAGATGGAGATCAGAGATCCTGATTCTCAGTGACTGGGGAAAAGATGAACATTTACAGTTCTGGATAGTGGGTTTTTGTCCCTGCAGCACCTGGAAGCAAGGCAGCCTCATTCTAGCTTCTTCCTGGCAGGGGCCTTCTCCAGTGCAGTCCTGTACCATGACACTGGCCTTGGGTGGGACAAACATATAGTCAAGGCCAGTGCTGAGGACACAGGTAAATCAGGACAGGCTGGCAGATGGACCAAAGTGGCCAGCCAGCATGGGGAGGCATTGGAAGAGCCTTCCTCAACCCTTGCATACTGGAATACTCAGGAGAAAGCAGCTCTGTGGTTAAATATCTTTGAGTCCAGTGGCCTCAACATGGCTGCCATATGCAAGGGTGCCAGGCTGAGGGGTGAGTGGGTTGGGAGCCAGCTTGATTTCTGCCTGCCAAACATGCCTTGCTGGAGCAAAGGGTGCCTTTTTCAAATTCTCGCGAAGGCACTGTAAGGACGAGCCGCACTTTTAGCCCTGCTTGCACTGAGATGCTGAGAAGCCTTGAGTCGAACCCAGTGCTCAGCATTGATCCCAGAACCCTGCTCTTCTGTAGCCCTGGGAACCAGGGCACCCTTGGGGAGTGTTAGCCTGAGGCCACAAGGTTCCTAAAAGATAGGCCAGCCCATGTTTACACCACCTTGCTTTGTGCTCTGAGCCTCTGTCTCCTCAACTGTGAGATGTGTAGAGATTGTGTCCAAAGTGCATTGGTTTATGGCTTGCTGCAAACCAAGACAGCAGTGCAACCACAGGGCACCGTGCTCAGTGCTCATTGTTATGATGACTGACAGGGATGGGGCAGATGTGAAGGTGAGAGCAAGCTGAGCAAGGGGTATATACGGGGAGGGCCCGAGTGACACCCATGATGGAAGCAGAAAGACAGTGGTCTGGGCTGTCCTGTTTCACCCTCCCTCTGGCCTTTGGATATGATGGCTGGATTCCCAGCTCCTGATGGCTGTGCTCTTGGGAACAAGACATATCTCTGGGCCTCAGTCTCTCTCTTCAAACAATGGAGAAAGGGGACATGCTACACTGAATGGTCTCGCTCTCTGCTCTGTGTTTTTCCCTGTATTGTCCTAGATTTAATGTTCCCTAGACTCCCCAACTCTCTCCAGGTGGGGCCAGCCATGCCACCTATGTGTCCTGCATACTTTCCTCAGCCTTTATAGCCCTCCTGAGGATACCCTTACAGCTCCCCTGCCTAACGGCTGCATGAGAACCAGCATCCACCCAAATCATATTTGGTCTCAGCACCATCTCTGAGAAAGAACATCATGAATCCTGTTTTTGGGTGGGGACTGAGGGTCACAGAAGCTGTGACCCGGCCAAAAGGCCGTCTGCTAGTGACATCATAGGCCAGGGGCAGTGCCAGAGAATATGTGCACTTACTATCTTACTACTCCCCAGAGATATTCTTCTGGACCAAGTGCCCTGTTGTACTCCAAGGCTAGAAAACTACCCAGCCTAAGGTACATGCCTTCTGGAGGGCCCAGACTCAAGATTTCTGTGTCCCCAGCCCTGGGGCCCTATAGGACATGGACGTTTCACCTTAGCCTGACCTCCATGTGACCACTCCAGGGTCAGCTTTCCCAAAGCAGGTCTTCCAAGCCTGGAAGCCATACCCCTTGGCAAGAGAAATATTCTCTAAAGATGACCAGTGCTGATTACAGAAGCAGGCCAAATGTCAGTATCAGAGGAATAGAACCTTTTGGGGTTCAGCCTGCAGGTGGGCCTTTTTGTTCCAGTCTGGTGGGGATCTGACCATGGCGAGCAGCCAGTTTCCTCTGTGGTTTCCACTGCTGGCATTTATCAGGGAGGCAAATCTGGGCTTCTCTTTCCACCTATCTCTGAGAGAGTGTTCTCTCTCCTCCTCTGCCCATAGAAGATGAATGCTTGCTGGTCACAGAAAGACAAACAGAACAGAACAAAAAATAAAACAAAACAAAACAAAAAACAAAAAAACAACCTCACTCCAGAAGCTGGCCCAGCTAGGGAGTGTTGCCCAAAGGGAAGTCTTGCTTCTGAGATATTATTTCTTCATGAGCAGGAACCTGAGTGTGGCCTTTGCATAATGCCATGGAGGAAAGGATTGGAGTGTGGCCTCGGGCAGCCCTGGTGGTACTTGCTCACCCAGTCCTCTATCCCAGGGTCCTGGGTCCCAGCAGGCTGACCCACCCACTGGTGGGAACCAGGGCAGCAGCCCACAGGCTCCTTCAGGCTGCCCTGGGCAGGTCACTTCACCTCTGTCTGGTGATCTCCGTGGAGGGACTCTGGTCCATGTTCTGCCCATCTCTACTAGCCCAAACCGGTGGAGACTTAATTTGAAGGGGCAGCAGGACCTGGGGGGAAGTAAGCCCAGGGAGGGACACTACTAGGAACTGCTCCTCACTTCTCTGGGAGGACAAGACCTGGGAGTGCTCAGACCAGGCCTGCCCCCTTTCTACCGAGGGACCTCACTTGGATGAAGGACTCTCTTCTCATCTGCATTTCCCTCCATGAGGGATCACTCTCCTTACACATTCCCAATTCCCTTTGCAAAGGGCTTGTTCTCTAACAGTCCAGCACTTCCTGGTACACTTTGCAGGAACAAGGTCCCCTTCCTGAGCACCAGAATCTCTGTGTCCTCCCAGCCTTGCCCCCCAGGCTCTTGCCCAGGCCCCAGAATCCTCTGGGTCTGGCCAGGTCCCCTGAGGAATTGTACCCTCCTGACACAGACCCAGAACACCTGTAGAGTGGAAGGAGGGGGAGGGGGAGTGGGAGCCTGGCCAAGTGGAAAGAGATGTATCAGAACATCTGGCCCATTGGGGTCTTTCAATGGCCAAGAGCTGTCCAGGACCTTCCAGGTAAATATCTTGTTTTCTCAAGGTGGATGCTGAGGCACAGAGGTGAGGTGGCCCCTGGGACCTTAGCATTTTGCCTGAGGCAACTACATCTGTGAGCTGGTTGCATCAGGCCTGGAGGGAGGGGTTCTCCCTACCAGGCTCTGCTACACGTTTCTGCAGATGGGCTAGATTCTCTGACAAGCTCAGCGGGATGTGGTGCTCTGTGCCAGGGCTGCTGCAAGCTGGTGGAGTGCCTTTCTCCCATCAGGTCCATCTCTTTGCCTGTTCCTGCCTTTAGGTTCCCATCTAGCTCACCTTGACCCTCAGTACTCCTGCTACCCTGTGTATGGTCCTTGTGCATAGTGGAGCAGGGTGGGCATGCAGGGAGCTAGGCTGAGGGGAGGGGAGCCATAGGACAGATACCTGACAATCCTGTGGTTAGCTGAGGTCCATTCTTTACTTCCTGGGCTCCTAGCCTGTCTATGGGAGAGCAATAACAAGATCTGAGTGCAGTGAGCAGCCATTGTCCCAAGCAGTCTGCAATTACTTATGGTTAATTACATGCCTAGTGACACACAAGCAGTTTGTTACATACCTGGGGTGGTCGGGCAGCTTGTCCCCTAATCTGTTATCACATCAGGACAAAGGGGAGGCCACAGTTGAAGGGCAAGCAGAGGCTGCGAGGAGAGTCCCGTGGAGGATCCTGCCCCATTAGGGGCCGTTTAGTTATGCAGAGAAATAACCTCTGATATGAGGGGGACATCAGTGGGGTCAGCTGTCATTCCCAACTCTACTGCCTCAGATACATATACTTTTGCTCTGGTGCTACCTAGAACCATTAGTGTTAAATTTGCTTAGAATATTATTATTTAAAAGGGGGTATTAATGGAAAACTATTAGGGAAATGCAGAGGCCTGTGTGCATGCCCAGTGGACATCAAATTGTGCCCAGCTGGTCCAGGTCCTTTAGGGACATGGTCAGCAACTGAGGGGAATTGGCACTCCCCTCCCTCCCCCTTGGTTTTGGGCATACCTGCCATGGAGCTCATGGGTGTGCTGAGGTATGAGGGCCACAGGCTGACCAGTGACAACTCCAAGAGTGCTGATTGGCCCACAAGCCACACCGTGTCCCAGTGGGTTCCTGGTTAGTGCTCTTAACAAGTTTCTCTTAGTAGACCGTCACTGAGTACAGGTGGCCTTGAGTGAAGGCATAGAGTCTCTGGATAGCACAGGCCTTGGGAACTAGAAACTGAGAACTTTTTAGAGCTCACCAAATGTTTGATTCATTTTGCTTCATGTTTGTCAGCTGCCTTGCGTTGGGCATCATGAACCCTGCATCATACCTGGGAAACAATAATTCAGAGAGGTGTGGCCTATCACATTAGGGATTTGGAGCCCAGGCTCTGTCTGCACAGTTGCCCTGGGGAATGAAGTGGCTGGTGAAGTGAAAGAAGGGTTGGCCCTCTTCTCTCACCCTCTCACACTGCTGCGTGGTCCCACAGGTGCTGTAAGGACATTTGTCCTTACCTGCTGGCTTCCTCTGTTCTGCAAGGTCAGTCACCCAGCCTTAGGCCACCTGCCATCTTTCAAAATCCAAACCTTAAAGGCTGTACCTTTGTAAAGGAGGAAACAGGCATCTTCACCAGAAAGGCCTTTGGTCTTTGGGGCATGAGTAGAGAGAGGCCAAGGCCCCCAGTGTTCTCAAAATGCTCCTTCCCGTAAGTCAGCTTCTCTGAGGTGTAGCCCACAGCAGACTTGGAAGAGCCCTGGAGCACAGCTTTACCTGCCCTGCTGGGGACTTGATTTCTTGTTTTTTTCCCCTTTCTCAACTTTTTTTTAAAACATAAATTACTTTGAAACATAACATACATACAGAAAAATGCATGAGTCATAAGCGTGAAGCTCAGTGATTTTTCATGGGCTGAATATGTGGGTAACCAGCATGTAGCCCTGGATCCCTCTCTTCCCCTGCCTTCCCCAGAGCTGGACATGCATGGGATCCTGACAGGATGTTCTTCTGTGCCTGTTTCTTGTGTTCCACATGATGGGAGTGGGATGGTCCTTGCAGTGGTTGTCTCCATCGATCCTCATTGCTGTGAGCGTTCCATTGAGCAAATGTACCACAGCTTGCTATTGAGGCAGCCGGGTGATTCCCAGTTTGGAGCCATCATGAATAGTGCTGCTCTAAATGGTCTGGGATGTGTCGTTTGGTGTGGGTGCATAAGCATTCCTGGTGGGTCTTCACCTAGCGGGGAATTCTGAGCCTGCATATGCTCAGTTTTCGTAGGCACTGTTGGACTGTCTTACTATGCAGTTTTACCATTTCATGCTCCCACCAGTGACTGGGGGTTTCCATTGGGTCATATCCTCATCAGCACTTGGCATTTTCTGGCTTTTCATTTTAGTCACTCTGGTGGGTGTATGGCAGTGTGACACTGTGGTTTTAATTTCCCTTCCCCTGATGACTATGAAGTTGAATGCTTTTTCTTATGTTTATTATCCTTTTGGATATCTTTTTTTGTGATATACCTCTTTAAGTCTTTTGCCCATTTAAAAAAGTAGGTCTTCTGACTTTTGATTTTTATGAGTTCTTTGTATATTCTGGATTGAAGCCTGTGCTAGATATATACAACTATATCTATATCTGCATATATAGATATACATATATATATATACATGTATATATAGATATATGCATATCTATATATAGATATACATACACACATTTATTCAATAGATAGGTGTTGAGTGCCCCCAGGTACAAATATGTCACAGTCACTGGGACACAGCAACGAACAAAACAAAAGTCCTGCCCTCATGGAGCTCAGATTCTCCCTAAAAGAGACTAACAAATAAGAAGTAGAAAGAATATATCAGACTGCAATAACCATGAAGAGAAACGTTCAGTGGGAGAGGAAGTGCAGGAGTGGAAGATAACACTGTAAATATGTCACTGAGTAGGGGACATATCAGTAAAGACTTAAGGGGAAGAGTCCACAGATACCTGGGGAAGAGCGCTGTCCACAGAGGGAGGATGGGTAGGGCTTGGAATGGGGTCTGGCACAGAGAAAGTGAGTTGGGCAGGGAGTAAGGTGGGAAGTCTCATATGGGGTCAGGTCCACAGGGCCTGGATGGCCATTAGGACTCTGGTTGTTATTCCATTGGGGGTTCTGGGCTGAGGAGGGACAGGACCTGACTCAGGTTTAAGAGGACCCCTCTGTCTACTGTGTCGAAGCAATAATGGTGGAAGGGACACTAATTAGAACCTTGTTACAGTAGGTCCAGCCTCCTCTCCCAGTTTTTCATCTGTTCCAGGTATCTGCACTTGTGACATTACTGACATCCTGGAATGAGGCTTCCTTGTTCTTTGCTCTGCCATCCTCAGAGCATCCTCTCATGGTCATGGGATGGACATACTGTTCCTAGCCTCATGTTCAGCCTCCCAAAAATGGGGCTTCTCTTCCTATAAGCCTCCTCTTTCCAGAAGCCCCCAACAGATGTCCACTGGCCACATCATACCTGGCTCATTCTCCACTTTTTTAAGCTGACTCTGGCAAGGTAATGGGCTCCTGTGTGAGTCGCCAGAGCCCTCCCTGCAAGACCTTGCTCCCTGCTCCCTGCTTTACCCACAGCTTCCAGCAGGGGAACAACCTGGCAGGGATCAACCCTGGCACATCCGTCTCCCTGCATTCTTGGGCGCCAGGAAGGGTGTAGATGCAGTCTAGGTATGCAGATGGATGCTGAGCTCACAACTGTGAGTGAAGGAGAGAGCACCATCCATCTGCGAGGATGCTCCGGTGGCACAGACAATGGGCAGAGGGGCTCTCCTTCCTCCTGGGGAAGCCACTGGGGATGCTGGCAAATTCCATGGGTGAGCACATATAGGAAACAGCTCTGTGACTATATAGGAAGGTGCCTTGGGGCTGCATGCCAGCTCAGCCACCTCCGGCTGTGACATCTAGAGAGGCAGAGGGGAAGGCCTCCTCTGGGTGCAGGTGGCAACAGAAGTGTTAACTACTTACCCCAGAGACAATACTGTGGCCACCTTAGGTCCCAGATGTCCTGCAGGGTTGTAGGGCTGGGCTGAAGATGGCAAGAGTAAGTGCCTGTCAGGCTTCTTCAGACCAAGACCCCAGGACTCATTCTTTCTGGTGTTCTAGAACTGTGTGAAGGGGTGCAGTTGGCCAGGCAGGCCCAGAATCCAAGTGCCCAGATTGGTTCTGGTGTCACAAGTCACCTGCAGAGGTCATTGAGCTTTGCAGCCTCCGGCTGGCCTGAAATGAGATGCAGTAGGGAGAGAAAGATAGTGTGAAAGCTTAGGGGGTTGATGTGCCAGCGGTCTGCAGACCTGGCCATTTCTGCCTGGTGCCCCCACTGCCCACCCATGGAAGCTGTACAAGGCCATGGTTAATGGCAAACTGGAGGAGAGCCATGTGTCTCATAATGCTGCTGGGCAAAGGGCAGGCTTCGTAGGACACACCTGGAAACTGAAAGGGTCTCCTGGGCCTCTATCCCTTCCTGGCCCTGGGGCTTGCTCATGAGTTCTCCTGGGTTTGTCTCAGCTTCTCTCTAGGCTCTCTATTACAAGAAGCAAGAACAGTCCCTGGTCCCTCAGAATCTCACCCCAGCTCTCTTTCCCAACTCAGCGTCTTGGCTTTCACGTTCCAGATCTCTCAGAGAGGGCACTCTTCAGTCAATCTCTTCCATCCAAATTCTCAGAGCTGGGTTGGGGCAACTGCAGGAACATGGTGGAGGAGGAGACATATCATTGCTTGACAGTATTCCTTCGGAGCGCTGGTGCTCCTGGGGATGGAATGACGCCTCACTTGTGTCATGTGCCAGGCCCGCCCCAAGCCGTGTCTCAGAGTAGTCCTCCCACAAAAGCAGCTGCTGTGTCCCTGTGTTCACTCAAGGAAATGGAAAGACAGAGTTCTGTATGACGCTGGAAGCCAGAGCTATGTGGAGTGAGAGCCCCGTCAGGGGAAGCATTCAAGTCAAACACTGGTCAAGCACCTGCTGTAGCTTTAGTGGACATCTACGATAAAGTGATATTGAGGTGAGGTTGGGGAGGGGGAAGAGAGTCTTGAGGGAGGAGATGGGGGCATAGGGGACTCTCCGACAGCAGGATCTCACCAACATGACCGCTCCCATCCCGCCCTAAGCCCTGATCCACGGTGCCCCTTCGCCTGGTGGCACAGCCCACCTGGCGCACTCAGCACCGACTCCTTGCCAGGGCCGCCCTACTGACAACACGGCCGGTGCAGTGCATTCTGCGCGCCCAACCCTAGTTGCGCAGCTAGCCACCCACAACCCTTGAGCCTTTCCTGCGGCGCCCCCAAGCTGTGCCCCGCCCCGCTACATCTCAGTTCCCCCGGCTCCGCTCGGTCCCCGACCCAGGCTCCGCCCCTTTCCAGGCCTGGCCTCGCAGTTCCCGACCCTGGACCCACCCCGGTCCCCCGCGGTCCTTGGGTCCCTGCCTTACTGGGGACTGATTGCCTGCCAGCGGAGGGAGGAGGGAGCGGAGAAGATCCACCGGCGGGTCCAGGTCGGGGGTGGGGCGGATCTCCCACCCGCGAGAAAAGGAGCTGCAGCACGCGGGACGCCTGCGGTGCCGGGGACCCAGCGGGGAGCAGCCAGTCAGGATGTTTCTGGAACCACAGGTAGGGCTACGGTGCGTGACCTGCAGGGCGGTGAGTCCCGCAGGCGGCGACGTGGGGGAGCTCCAGTGCAACCCCTTGATTGCCGCAGGAGCACGGTGTGGGGGGTTTCTGCGCCTCCAAGCTGAGGAAGGAGTGCTGATCTCCTGGGAAGGGGTGCGGCCATCCCGAAAATCTCTGGTCTGTCTCGGGAGAGAACCATTTCCTCTGCGTTGTCTCCACCGGGGCACCTGCTGCCAAGTGGGCAGCGCCCAGGGCTCAGGATGGGTGGGACAGCCCAGGTTGCCACTGCCCTTCCTGACATGCCAGTGATCAACTATAGCTGAGGACACCAGCACACCTGATAGGGACCCCTGGGGTGAACAGGGCCAGGGGAGGAGGCAGGAGACAATAGCCCCGGCAGCAGGGCCCTCAAGAGGCTGGCTGCGCTGGGACTGGCACAGTTAGGCTTGTAAAATGCAAGATGACCCTGGGTCCTTCTCCAGACTTAAGGGCTCAGGACTACCTGTTGGCCTCGGAGGAGGTGCAGGGAGAGGGGGAGGTATGTGATGAAGAGGGCATGTGGGAGGTGTGTATGTGTGATGTATGAGAGAGGGAGAGTATGAAAATGCGGGCATGTTTATATATAGAATGTGTGTAAAAGAGGCAGAGGCGTTTATGGAGGCAGGATTGTGCCTGTGTAAGCCCACAAATACATGTATTTTAGGAGAGTGAAGCTCCAGGGTGGGGCTTCAAGGAGTGTGGGTTCCAGGGTGGGGGGCAGCTTCCTCTCTATTGGAGGGGAAGCCAAAAACATCCTAGAATTAGTCCTGAACATGAGGCAGAGTTGCATTTCCCTGGCTGTTCGTTAAAACCCTCCCTTTGAGATGCATCTGGCAGTACGATCCAGGTGCAGGACATCCCACAGTTCCAGGCCCCCTTAGCGTGGAGCTGACAGCCCAGTGCTGATAGGGGTACCAGAGGAGGGCTTCACTAAGACAAGTAATGACAATTCTGCTCATCCTGGCAAGTAGGGGTCCAATATTTTGATGCCCAGAATACTACCAGTGTGGGAGTGTTGTTTGTACTTTCAGTAGGGTGGTCAAGGGAGGCCTCAGCATGTGTGACCTGTGCATGAAGACCTAATAGAGGGAAGGGAGGGAGATGTGTGGCAGTGGGACCAGAGGGGCACACCAAGAAAAGGTTGGGCAGGGCTTTGAAGAGGAAGCCTCCTGTGTCCAGAGGTCAGACTAGATGTCAGGTGTCAGGAGCAGAGCAGGTGAGGGTAAGAGGACGTTGGGGTCGGAACAGTGGCCCCGGGGCTCAGACTAGGAAGGTAGCAGTGGAGGAAAAGAGAAGGGCCAATTTGAACGTGCTCTGAAGGTAAAGCATGAGGCCTTGCTGATGGCAGAGATGTGGTTCTACAGTTGGAGAGGTGGGCCACTCCACGAAGGAGGAGGCAGAGGTGGGTGGGAGGCAGAGACAATTTGACACCTCTGAGGAGATGTCAACTGGCAGTGGGGCAGGCAGTCTGAAGTTTGAGGGGAGGCTTGGTCTGGAGTGCTAATTTAGAGCCTCAGTTTGCTCAGCCCTGTGGGCCCCTTGCCACCTCCTGGCCTCACTGCCTACACCTGTACCTGCTGGCTCAGGACAGCCTGGCCTTGGGCCCAGCCTGCCCAAGTATGTTGCCTTCATCTTGTTGGGCCTCCTGCTGCAGGGAGAGGAGCTCTTCATGTGAGCTCTACCAGCAGTTGAGAGAGCCACTGCATCTGGTGTCAACTTGGCTGCTGTGTGCCTTGCAGGCTAGTAGAGGTGCAAGAGCACTGAGGAAAGCACCACCTGCAGGTTGCGTACCCACCAAACATGGGGCCACAGTGGTGCAGTCTTCAAGGGCTGAGCTGTTTGGGAGGCCACTTGGAGGAGAGAGTCACACATTGACTTTGGGATGGGTAGGGTTTGACTTGGGCCCAAGATGAAGCTGCTTGTACCCTCTACACCTCTGGGCTTCTTGGGACTCACTCTCCATGGGAGCTGCTCGTGAGTGATCAGAGGAGGGCCTGGGGTCAGAGGTCTGTTGGCACTGGGGTGTCAGCCAGGAGACCTGTTACACTGCCCTGCTCTTCCTTCTCTAAACCCAGTCCTGGTCATCCTTGGAAGCCCATCTCAGAAATCACCTCCTTCAGGAAGGCTTCCCTGATTTCTCCCTTTAGAATTAGTTATCCTACCCTTGTGCCTTCTCAGCACTCAGCAAAGACCCTTAATCCTACATTGCTTACACTGCATTTGTCTCCCCAGGTAGACATCAAGGTCAATGGGTTTTTTTATTTCCTAGTAAGAGGCACAGGTCAGCAGGGCCTCATGGATATTTTTTTTTTGACTGAATAAGTGAGGGAAAGAACGAGGGAACAAACGTGGGCTGGAAACAGCCCGTGGAGACTGCCTAGTTCTGCCTCCTTGTTTCATACATGGGGAAACAGGCCCATAAGGACCACAGCTTGCCTGAGTTCAATCAGGAGGTCAGGAGTCAGAGCTGGATTCCAGATTAGGATGTTTCCAGGTTCTGAGCTGGCTGGGTCTCTGTGGGTTCCAGGACAAGGGGGAGCCCAGAAGCAGACAGACTGCGGTTAGGCTGGAGCTTATGGATGACAGTCAGGAGCCTCTGCTGTGATCCTTTGTTTCTCTCCCCTCTGGAGCCCTGCAGCTCCCAAGTGCTTGGCTCTGTGGCCTTGCAGTCACCAGTGGGTATTTTTTTTTTTTTCGGACAACCCACTGTCCTGCATCTCAGCTTCCAGCGGAATAACCCTGCCTTTGATGACCCTTTTACACCTGCCTGCCTGACTGGGTCTAAGGCCACGGTATTTCCCAAATGTCAGTGTAGCTGCCCCAGCAGCAGCCTCCTCCTCATCTTGGGGCCTGCTAGTGTGAGTCAGAGGGTCTGAGAAACAGCTTGCGGGTCTTATTTAACCCTCACAAGGTCTCTGCTCCAGTGACACAAGTGGAAGCTGAAGCTCCAGGAGTCTAAGCCTGCAGCAGCACCAGGAGCAGGAGGAGCTCACATTCATTCTGGGACTGGCCGACCCCAAAGCTTGCCCTTCCTTGGGGCACCAGGGCCACATGCAACATTTTTAGAAGAGGGACAGCAAGTTCCTAGAGGAGGCTGGAAACTGGCAGTGTCCAGCCCAGAAGGTGGAATGGTGTGGTGTCATGGGTCAGGAAAGGGGGCTTCAGGCTGGTGGCTGATGGGTGTCAAAGCTGACCCATTTGGGAGAACAAGTCCCTGGCCAATATCTGGGAGACCTGCAGAGCCATGAGGCCCCAGGGCCAGCCCCTGCGCAAGTACCTGCTCACACACACCCCTCTCCCACTGCCACTGAAGTGAGCTTCACAGCACCCGCTTCCTGTGGACTGAGTGGGAATGTCTTTGAGGATGGAGACACCTGTACCCAGGGGAGGTAGATAGGTAAGCTATCAATTTTTAAAAATTGTATATTAGACAGTTGATAATTGAACTCTCTTATTAGTTTGAATAGATTTTTAGTTTGGCTTCCTGGAAAACCCAAGAAATTAATCATATTACAGCACATAAGATACATTCTGTTTCTTCATTTCTAATGTATCTTTTTTTATTTTCTTATTGTGATTTCTAAAAGGTGCAAGGCAACATTAAATACTAGTGGTATTGTCTTGGCTTGCTTTTCATTTTAATGACAAGGCCTCTAATGTTTTATTGTTAAGTCCGAATTTGGCCTTAAATTTCAAATAGATATTCTTCTTCATGAACAGTACGCTCCATTTCTACACTAATTGCCAAGAGCGTACACCAAGAATAGATAGTTAATTTCATTGAAGACATTCTTATATTCAGCAAAATCATCAAATTACTTTTCTGTGTTTGGATCTATTAATGTATTGACTTATTAGCTTTTCTGAGAAAAATGATCCCCATGTACCTGGACTAAATCCCAATTATGCTTTAAAATGCTGCCACATTCATTCTACTGATATGGTGCCTAGGGTATTTTTCATCTATATTCATAGGTAAAAATGTATACATATTTTTCTATTAGGGCATGTATTTGTCACATTTATAAATCATAGTTATGTTAGCTTCATAAAAAGAGTAGGAAAGATTTTCAATTTGAATTGTATAGGTGAACTAGTTTAAATATCATGTAAAATTATCGTATTCTCCAAGGATTAAAATAATTCATTTTAGAAACTGTCTTAGTCATGGCTGAGGTTTAGTTGGCTGTCAGCTTACTTAATCTGTACTATGGGTGTTGGACTTCTTGGGTTCTAAACATTTTTATTCTGTTTTGGTTATTTATATTTTCTAGATAATATCTCAGTTCAAAATGCTTTCAGATCTTTTAGCACAGATATACATAACCTACTCTTTTAAAGTTTCTTCTCCATATCTGTAGTTACATTCTCTTTTTCACTTTTTTCTTTAAGATGGAAATTATGTTTATTATTATTGTTATTATTATTACTTATTTTTTATTATGGTGACATTGGTTAATGAAATCCAGTAAGTTTCAGGTGTACAATTCAACAGTAAGGCATATATATATTTACACTATGTGTTCACCTCCCATAGTTAGATTTATTTCTAGCACCATATATTTGACCCATTTTACCCCGTCTACGTCCCCCTTCCCTCCTCCCCTCTGTTAACCACTAGTCTATTGTCCATGTCCATGAGTCTCTGTTTGTCCTGCTCATTTGTTGTTTTTAGGTTTGTATCCCACATATAAATGATATCATGTGGTTTTCAACTTTTTCTGTCTAGCTTATTTTGCTTAGCATGATTATCTCAGGGTCCATCCATGTTGTATTGGTAGTATTTCATCTCTTCTTATGGCTGAGTAATATTCCATTGTATATATGTACCACAGCTTCTTAAGCCAATCATCTATCATGGAGCACTTTGGTTGCTTCCATGTCCTGGCCACCATGAATAATGCTGCTATGAACATCGTTGTGCAAATATCTTTTTGGATATGGATTTTCAAGTATTTGGGGTAAATACCCAGTAGAGGGATTGCTGCATCATATAGTAGATCAATTCTTAGTTTTTTGAGGAGCCTTCATACTGTTTTCCATAGTGGCTGTACTAATTTGCAGTCCCACCAGTAGTGTATGAGGATTCCTCTTTCTCCACATCCTTGCCAACATTTGTTATTACTTGTCCTGTTGATTATAGCTATTCTAACAGGTATGAGATAGGAGAAGTGTCTGTTCAGGTCCTCTGCCCATTTTTTGATTGGATCGTTCATTTTTTTGTTATTGAGTTTTGTTATTGAGTTTTTTTGTTATGAGTTCTTTGTATATTTTGGATATTAGGCCCTTATCAGAGATGTTGCTTGCAAATATATTTTCTCATTTGGATGGTTGTCTCTTTACCTTGTTGATGATTACTTTTGCTGAACAGAAGCTTTTTAGTTTGATGTAGTTCCATTCATTTATTTTTGCTTTTACTTCTCTTGCCTTTGAGGTCAAATTCATAAAATCCTCTTTAAGTTCAAGGTCCTTGAGTTTAGTTCCTATGTTTCCTTCTATGCAATTTATTGTTTCAGATCTTATATTCAGGTCCTTAACCCATTTTGCATTAATTTTGGTGTGTAGTGATAGACAACAGTCTAGTTTCATTCTTTTGCAAGTGGCTTTCCAGTTTCCTCAGCACTATTTATTGAAAAGGCTTTCCTTTTTCCACTATAGGTTTTGGCTCTTTTGTTGAAAATTATTTGCCCATATAAACATGGGTTTATTTCCGGACTCTTAATTCTGTTCCATTGGTGTGTGTGTGTCTGTTTTGCTGCCAATACCATGCCATTTTGATTATTGTTATTTTGTAGTATAATTTGAAGTCGGGCAGAGTGATGCCTCTAGCCTCGTTCTTTTTTCTCAGGATAGTTTTGTCTATTCTGGGTCTTTTGTGCTTCCATACAAATCTGATGATTTTTTGTTCCTTTTCTTTAAAAAAAAAAAACAACGGGATTTTGATGGGGATTGCATTAAATCTGTATAATGCTTTAGGTAATATGTTCATTTTAAATATGTTGATTCTTTCAATAGAAGAACAGACTATCTTTCCATTTCTTTGTATCTTCTTCGATTTCTTTTAATAGGGTCTTATAGTTTTCATTATGTAGGTCCTTCACATGTTTAGTTAGATTTATTCTTAGGTATTTTATTCTTTTTGTTGCATTTGCGAAAGGAATTATTTTTTCCACTTCTTTTTCTGACACTTAGAATATAGGAACACTATGGGAAATTTTTTTTGGTTCACCATTTTGAACATTCATTTTGTATCCGGAAACTACTGTATTTGTTTATTGTTTCTAGTAGTGTTCTTGTGGAGTCTTTAGGGTTCTCTATCTCTTCTTAATTCCTAATAGCTGTATTTTTGCATTTCCTTTCTCCCTCTCAGCCTCCTCCCTCACTACCTCCTTCTCTCTTTGCCAGCCTCCTTACTTTCTTCCATCTTTTTGTTGATTAGAATTGCCAGTTTATCTTTTTAATTTGTGTTTTCAAAAAAAAAAATCAGCTCTTGACTTTAATCAGCAAACTATACTCTTTTATTAAATCCATTAATTTATCTTTTAGTTATTCCTTCCTCTAGTTTGTTGTACATCTGTTTTGTTTAGAAGCTCTTTTTAGCTTTTTGAATCAAGAATTTATTTCATTGTCATTTTTTCTTGTGTGTGTGTGTGTGTGTGTGTGTGTGTGTGTGTGTGTGTGTGTGTGTGTTTTAAATATATTGAATTCTGTGAATTTTTTCTCTGAGTACAGCTTTGGCCATATCGAATTTTATAAGGACTTTTCTTATAGGGGTTATTTTTCTGATGTGTCTGTAATTGGAGTTTTGATTGCTTTTAACTCAAATATGATTTAGGAAACTTTTATCAAGTGAATTTATTGAGTGAATTTTTTTTGGTTCACCATTTGTTTATTGTTATTCAGTTGTGAGTCCACATCATTCTGTCACCTGTACATTTCTGCCTGGGGACTCTATCAGGGTTTCATTGGTTCTATGATATATGAACAATGTGAATGTGTGGATGAGCACTCTGATAGAAGAACATGACATTCCATGTTTAAGGCATGGTATTTCATGCCTTTGTCTCTTCACGTTTCCATCCCCCATTTGGAGAGAATGCATGGCAATATTTTCATTCCTTCCTACCACTTGTCTCTTTGGGTATCTACCACTTGTCAGGAAGTATAGAAAATTATAATTGTCCTTCTGCCTGTCTCTCTGGTCCATGCAGAGCAGCTCCCTGCATTGTGCGAGAGCGCTGGGCACAGCAGGGAGCCAGTTCTCAGAATTTGCCTTTCATTTTCAACACTTGGCAGAAAAAAAATAGCCTGCAGGCAGGAGACTTGGGCTGGGTCCCTGGCTCTCCCTTGCCTAACGGACTGTGTGGCCTCAGGCTGTCCTTAGCCTCCTGGGCTGTACCTGGAAAGTGGACAAGAATACTTTGAAGGACGCTGTAGGGGTGTGTAGGATGGCCAGAACGGGGAAAGTCCTCTGTGAATGTCACTCATTGTCAGTGAGGCTGCTGAGTTGTTTCAGGGAGGGCCTGAATTTGAGGCTGTCCAGCACGGGGCCCCTCAGGGACACATGCATGACTGGCCCTCAGACCCTGGCCTGACCCCTAGCATCTCTGAGCCCACTGGCCCCAATCTGCATACTCAAGCAGGTATCTCCTTCTTAGCCAGGCCTCCGCCACCTCACAGGGGCCCTGACCAGCTTCCATGGACCTTTACCTTCTCCCCTACCTGCCCTAGCCTGTGCAGATGGTCTTAGGTTTGTGTCAGATCATGGTGGTCACACTCACCAGGGTTCAGACCCCAACATCCCTGCTTTGGAGTTATAAGACAGAGGGCTGGTGATTTAAGCCCTTTGGGCCTTTGTTCCTTCGTTTGGAAGATGGGACTGTGGCTGCGGTGCCAGCAGCTTATGCTGTGATGTGTGGGTAAGTACACTGCCCCAGGGAGGGACAAAAGTGACTGTGCTGCTGGTACTCCTGGGGGCTGGCCAGGTTCTGGCCACTCGGTTATGAGCCTCAGGACCAGGGGACATGGGGCATGTGGCAGAAAAGCTCCTGTGTACAGAGAATACCTACAGAGAGTGACATAGGGGGTGGGAGATGTATTTGTTGGAGGGTCAAGACACGTGTCCTGGTTCTGTTTCTGAAAGGCTGTGGCCACTGGACAAGGCCATGGCTCTCCGGGCCCAGCAGGGAGCTGGGTGCACTCTCTCTCTACCCTTGTCTAGCACATAGATATCTCTGTTCCTGCAGTGCAGTAAGGTCCCAGGGGCACCACTCTGGGCATCTACCAGGAAGATGACAATTCAAGCAAAAGAAATAGATTTTTATTTGTTTTTTAAAAAAAGGGAAAGTATTGCAAAGCCTAATTAGATGTCATTTAAAAATAAAAGAACTATATGTTTTTTTCCATACCCCAGCATCCCCAGGCAGCCTTGTGGGGGTGGGGTGGAAGCTGCCACTCACTCCTGGAAAGGCCTGAGCTATGGCCTCTCTCCCATCGCACCTGTCCACCCAGAGAGGCTCAGCCTCCTTGCCTCTCAAGGACCCCCAAGCTCTGACACAGCCCCCTCGTTTTCTCACTTGCTCACATCCACACCCTGCTGCTCCTCTCATGCTCCCTCTCAGAAACTGGGCTTCTCCCTTACAGGCCAGAGCTCCTGCAACTGTCCCGCACTCTGATCAGCAGCAGTCTTAAGCGGATGCCCCATATATCAAGAGAATCCCAGAGGAGCAATTTCACTTGAGATGGGCATCTGCACCCAGTCTCCCAGTCCCACCTCTGAGGCACCTTGAGAGGACTTGTAGAAATGTCAGGACTAGCTCTCAAGTTTACCTCAGTTTACACATTCTTTAGTCCAAGACTGTGTTCAGCTTAGCATCCAGGAAGGAGTCTGAGTTGCCTGTTCATGTGTGAGTGCTGGGTAACCCCTGTGGAAACCGATGGAATTGGCCCAAGAGGAAGGAAGCCAAAGGAGATGGGGGTGGGGAGGCCCAAGGCATTCTCCTCCATCCTTGAGGGCCCTGAATGGGAAGCCAGTGTGCCAGATGCCTGCCCTGTGGAAAGGGCAGGAATTCTCTGAAATCCAACCTGTTTGAACTCAGCCTATCCAGTCTCAATAATGGGATAGTTATTGGTAGACAATGACATTTTGTTCCCTGAGCAGCCACAGAAGAAGCCGACTGGACAGAAAGGGAGAAAAGAAGGAGGAAAAGAGAAGAGGAAAACCCCTGGACTTGGCAGAATTTATATTTAAGGAGTATGAAGAGGAGATGACAGAATTCTTTCAGTCAATGCAAATCATATTTGGAAATAGGAAGGAATTCAGAAGAAGGAACATGAATCACATGTCTGTAACAAAGCTTTAATTATCAGCATCACTCTGGGTTGGGCCTTTGTCAAGGAGGTCTCGCCAGGCGAGGTACTGCATGACTCTGGTTCGCATGGCAGTGGCCTGCTGGCTGGAGTATGTCTTACAGCTCAGAGGGCACACAAGGGTGAATATGGCCTTTCTCATGGCATCTGTGAATATGATTTCTTTTTTTTTTATGCCAGTTTATTTATTTTTTCATAATATATATACATAATTTTTTTAACATTTTATTTTTTAATTTTTCCCCCTTCCTCCTCCCCCATCTCTTCTGGTAACCAGTAGTCCATTGTGCATGTCCATGAGTCTCTGTTTGTCCCGTTCATTTGTTACTTTTAGGTTTATAGCCCACATTTGTGATATCATGTGATTTTCAAGGTTTCTGTCTGGCTAATTTTACTTAGTATGATTATTTCAAGGTCCATCTATGTTGTTGCAAATGGCAGTATTTCATCTCTTCTTATGGCTGAGTAATATTCCATTGTATATATATATATATACACACACCACAGCTTCTTTAGCCAATCATTTATCGTAGACACTTTTGGTTGCTTCCATGTCCTGCCCACCATGAATAATGCTGCTATGAACATCGTTGTGCAAATATCTTTTCGGATATGGGTTTTCAAGTATTTGGGGGTAAATACACAATAGAGGGATTGCTGGATCATATGGTAGATCAATTCTTAGTTTTTTGAGGAAACTTTGTACTGTTTTGCATAGCAGCTGTACCAATTTGCAGTCCCACCAGCAGTGTATGAGAGTTCTTTTTTCTCCACTTCCACTTGTCCTGTTGATTATAGCTATTCTAACAGGTGTGAGATGGTATCTCATTGTGGTTGTGATTTGCATTTCCCTAATAGCTAGCGATGTTGAGCATCTTTTCATATATTTGTTGACCATTTGTATGTCCTCTAGGGAGAAGTGTCTGTCCAGGTCCACTGCCCATTTTTTGATTGGATCATTTGTTTTGTTGTTGTTATTGAGTTGTATGAGTTCTTTGTATATTTTGGATATTAGGCCCTTATCGGAGGTGTTGCTTGCAAATATATTTTCCCATTTGGATGGTTGTCTCTTTACCTTGTTGATGATTACTTTTGCTGAACAGAAGCTTTTTAGTTTGATGTAGTCCCATTCATTTATTTTTGCTTTTACTTCACTTGCCTTTGAGGTCAAATTCCTAAAATCCTCTTTAAGTCCAAGGTCCTTGAGTTTAGTTCTTATGTTTCTTTCTATGCATTTTACTGTTTCAGATCTTATATTCAGGTCCTTAATCCATTTTGAGTTAATTTTGGTGTGTGGTGATAGATTTTGAAGGTGACTTTCCAGTTGTGAATATGATTTCTTGAAGCTTGGTTTAATGCCCACTGGCCTAGGAGGATGCAGAGATGGGAGCTGCAGAGATGGGAGCTGCAGGGATGGGGCCAGCCGTGTCCTCCCAAGGACTTCTCTGCTGGAAAGTCCACAGGGGTGCAGAGGGAGGAGGGTGAGGGTTAAAGAGGCCTGTCCACAGAAGTCTGTTGCCCCCTGTCACTCCCCGCCCTTGGTGGGCCCAAGCAGCCACCCTTAGGCCAGAGCCAGCTCTGGGCCCCACATGTCAATATAGGGTAGTACAACCAGGTCATGGATCTGCCTGCCTAGAAGCAAGAGGCCGCTTTTCTCCATTTTCTGTCTGTCTGTGGAGGGCCACATTGACTGTGCTGGGTATGGGGAAGTGAGAGGGGCCCCAGAGGGGGAATAAGGGCAAAAGGCAGCACCAGCCCTATAATCTGTATCTATGAAGGCAGCAGGTAACTTTGCGAAGTGCCCATCAGTATCCTGCAGTTCTGATGCCACCCAAACCAGCAGATACTAAGCATGTCCTGAGCATGGTGGCCTCATGCTTTCTCACTGCCACTTGTGAAACAGGTGCTGGAGGTGCGGTCTTGCAGAGTAGGGTCCTGGTTCCCAGTTTATAATGTGGCCAGGCCTCAAATCCAGCCTACTGGACTCCCAGCCCATGCTTGCTGCCAAACCCTGAGTATTTGTGGCATGTGGCACCAGCAGATAGGACCAGGGCTCTCTGGAGCTGAAGGGAGACACATTTCAGCTCAAATTTAGGATCACCTGAGAGCTAGGGTTTAGGGAGGGGAAGGACACCCCCCGCCCCTAGAAGGTAGCTTCCTGCTTATACCTTTCTGTTTCCGGAGGAGGGTCATTGGGGTTGGGCCCTTCCTTCACTGTGGGTGGAAAAGCCAGAGGTGGATGGGCAGCAGAGCTCGGGGAAGTGGGTCCCTTGTGGCCAAGGATCCAAGCACCTGAGCTAGAGGGCGGACAGGTCTGGGCCACCCTGGGGGCAGATGCAAGGTCTGGTTTGCTGGGCCCTGGCTTCTGGAACCTCTTAGGCCCACTGGAATCTCTGGAAATGGTGGTGAGATAAGCTCTAAGACTCTAAAATAGGTGTTACTCAAGTGTGCAGATGACACCCAGAGGGCCTGACCACTGGCAGGTCACTGGGCAAGTGTCACCTGGCCCTAGGTGGGGATTGGAGTCCAGGGACCACAGTCACAACTCCAAAAAAATCATAGGTTCTGGAGTAGAGACGGGAGGGGGTATAGAGTGAGGGAAGGAGAGACAACGGGCTCATCACAACAACAGTATTAAAGAAGGGGAGAGGAAGGAGGACTAGAAAAGGGAAGTGGGCTACACTTGGTGTGGCACCCCTGTGCCTTTCCAGCTGGAGGCCTTGGTGCCTGCTGCCCTTAGTGACCCTTGGCTGCCCCACAGGTGGGGGTGCACCCCTGCCTCTCACCCTCCCCCAGCACCCTGAAATGCAGATGAGATCCTGAGAAGCCATAGTGAAGTGACCTGTCCACTGCTGGCCCATTATTTTTTGCTGCATTTTCTGGTCTGGGAACCCAGTTGGGGAACAGCAGGATTGGAGGATGGAAGATTAAGTGAGATGGTAGGGGTAACTAAAGAGGTGCAGCTGCCTTTGCCACCTGACCTCTCCTGTTTGGGGTGGGGGGTGCATGGTGAGGCCTCATTCTTGCCATGTGCAGCAAGAGAGAGGAGGCCCAAGACACTGGCTTGCACCTCATGGCACACAAAATACAGACACAATACACTGCCATTTGTCCCCCGTGTCTCCCTGAGCCTCTATCCAAACCAAGAGGCCTCCTGGAACCCTCCTCACTCCCCTCCGTGATGGGTGGCAGAGCTAGTAGGTGAAGCAGCTCACCCAGTAAATACTTAGCTTTCTACTCCTCCCCTCTCCAAATGAGCAGACTCTTACTTATAATTTAGAGTCACAGGTTCCAGAGAGTCGAAGCCACTTTTAGCATCCTGATGGCCTTCGCCTGGCAGGAGAAGCCGTCTCCCACCCCTCCTGCCCTCAGGTAGTGTGACTAAAGAGGATCCAAAGGTTAAGCCAAAATCCTCACTGATGCAGAGGACCCCCTAAAGTTTCCAAAAGGTTCTGCATTTGCTCTAGGAATCCTGAAAATGTGGTGGGGATGGGAGCCATACATTTAAACAAACGTTTCATTTACAAATTTGATTTGACTTGCAACTTCCTACTTAGAGTTCTCTGCTGTGTAAAGTGAGGACTTCCTCTACTAACTCCTCTCCCTAGATTGCCCTCCAAGGCCTTCCAGATCTTTAGAGAGCCTCCTGGATATGAGCTTCATCCAGGAAGTCTTGGCCTGGGGAGCCCATCTGGAGACCCCTGCAGGCCTGGGACTGGGTTGTGCTGGAGGAGGACAGGGAGGGCACCTCCCAATTCCCCTCTTACCAGGAGCTGAGGGATGTCAGGGAAGGGTCCCCATGTGTCTGACTTCAGGGGCTAGGGTACATTATGGGGCAGTCTAGCACAAATCCATGTTTAGCAGGGCTGACACAGATAATTAGGATTGTTTGGGAGTTAGTGAGCTCATAAGAGGTACTCCAAGGGAGACTTTCCCTAGAGCAAATGGGATGGAAGGCTCACAGGTTTTGGGACCTGACAGCCTTGGCATCAGCCCCTCCCTCTGCTCACAGTACTCTTCCTTTTCCATAAGTCTCCTTCAAGTGTGCTCAGATCGCACTTCCTCTGAGAGGCCAGTTTTCCTACTTCTTCTTCCAGAGCACCGATACCCTTCTAACCCATAATATCACAGGGGCTTACCTGTGTGGTCATTGTGCATGCCAGCCATAGCCTGCTCCTGTGGAGGCTGAGCAGTGTCTAGGCGGGTCCTTGTAACATTTGTGAATGAATGAATCAGTTAATGAATGGGCAAGGAGTTTGTGCTCTGTGGAGCACCCCACCTGCTGCTCTACACCAGTGCACATGACTTCAGAGAACCAGTCAGCCTTCAGAAGGGTGATGGGGTCCATTTGCTGATGAGGCAGGTCTGGCCTCAGCTGCCCAAGAGTCCTGGCAGACCTGGACTCACATGGCACTGGCCTGGTCTAACTAAGCAGCATGGTTTTCTCCCTAGTCTTGGCCTCTGAGTGCTGATGGGGCTCCTGCCCAGCTCTCCGCCAGGACTGGATTTTTCTAGAACTGGATGAAACCTGAGACAGCTCCACAAATGCACCCATTCTGAAATCTCTACCGAAGTCCCTCTTAGTTAAGTGGCCCGCCAGAGTGGGGACACAGGGCTGGCACCTTGCTCCCTCCAGGAGCACTTTCTCTCTCCCAGCCAACAGAAAGGGAGACTGACAAGAAGTGTAATTTGCAGTAGCTAATTGTGATGCCCTGCAGCTTGCTGAGCTAAAAATAGTCTCCATTTTTGTTGAGTAGGTTAAAAAATAGAAGCCAGTGTGTGTGCTGTCTCAGAAAGAAGCACCCCATGCAAAGCCTAGCAGGAATGGGGCTGCTGGCTCTTCTCCTCCACGTGAAGGCAGATTCCTGGGGACTAATGCAGGATGGGCCCAGAGGACCATTTTTGTCTCAGTTATCCAGGAAGCTGGGATTTTTCTTGTCCATGGATGAGCTCTGGGAGCCCCTCCATCCCTGGAATCATATACAGAATGCCCTTGGAAAATGTGTTTCTTTGTGTGTGCCGGTGAGGGCCTTTGCCTTCATCTGATGCTCAGAGAGGGTCATGCCCAGCCAGGGACAATGATGAGGAGAAATGACAGTCCTGAGAAAGAGCAGGGCTGTGCGACAAACAGATCTGGGCAGACCTATCACCACTGCTGCCTGAGCAACCTTATGCCAGTCCTTATCTGAGAAATGGGCATCTCTGCGCTGTCCCCTGGGTTAGGGGGGTTGCATCAAGTGAGATGAGATGTGTAATGCCTAGCACACACTGGGCTCCAGCTTCTGATGATAAACATGTAAAGTATAACAAGATTAGTCAAAACCTTTACCCTGCTTTTACATTTCTCAGAAATTTCCAGAATTGCAGACTCCAGGATCTGGAAGGAGTCCTAAAATTGTGACTATGCCCTGGGAACCTGCCCTAGACAACTCCTCCTCTTCACAGTTGAATGGAGATCTGATACCATTTCTGTTCAGCTGTGCAGGAGACTGTCCTGTTCCCAGGCTGTGGTCCCCATTGTCAGTTCGGACAGAGTTGGTTGTGTCTGAGGCCAGCCAGTTATCACTGGTGCCACCTTCCAGTGTTTCTCCTTTAGGCCTTCTGTACTGAGAAATGTGCTTCATGCAGACATGTCGGGGTGGGACAGGGAATGTTTATTGAGCCCTGTCTCCCCTCTCCCAGAACGTGCCCTGAGCTAGTATTGGGAGCAGTTCACCGGGCATCAGAGGCCTGGAGGCCCAAGGGGGCCTGATGGGGCAGGCAGCGGCCTCTCCCATGTGAGTCCTGAAGGACAAGGTGCTGGTCCCAACTGACTGTCCTGAGTCCCTTCCTCCTCTCCCTACCCCTACCATCCTGCCCACAGCAAGCTGGAGGACCACAGGTTCTGCTCTCGGGAAGGGACCTTGAGCACTGGGAGGTAGGCGATGAGGGCTCCTATGAGAGCAGACTCTGGGCATGGGACACCCCAGGAAGGGTGCAAGACTGCCCCGGACAGCTGTGAGCATGACAGCTCTGCACACAGATACCGAAGTAATTGGATGTTTCTCTAGAGTCGCCATCATTTGTATTCTTTACCCAAATACTGTTTGTGACAACTTCAGCTATGGAAGTCATTTGTGAGACCATAGGGTGATGTTAGGCCTTCCCCCGGGCCTCTTTGGACCTCTCAGTACAAGAAGCAGGAAAAGCACTCGGGAAAGGATATAACCCTTACACAGGCTGGACAAGTGTGAGTGCACATGAAGAATTGTGAAGAGTAGCAACAGGGGCCTTTGGGTGCTCACAGCAGCCTCTGACTGCCATAGTGAGGCTGGTGGCCCTGGTAACAGAGAGATCTGGGCCTCTGTCATGGCTGCAGCTCCCTGGGACCAGAGGGCTCCTGGGATAATGGAGTAGGGTGCATGGTTTCTGAAGACCATCTCAGATGCAACCTGAGTTTGTAAGTAGAGGGACGGTGCCCAGGTCACAAAAGATGTACACGTGTATGTGTGTGCAGGGCTGCCCCTCCCAGAGTATGTGTCCGGCTTTGATACCCTCCTCTCTATTTTGTTGCCTGATGGGGGGCATGACCCCTCACAGCACTAGTTTACTGGGGCCACATCAGAAAGCACAGTAGCAGGGAGTGGCCCTCAAATCTCTAGTTAAATTCTCTTGACAAGGCTGCAAAAGGGAATTTCTTTCATAATCTTCTGCGAACAGTTCCTAAGACTCTCATTTGCCATCTCTCCCAGGATTTCTCAGGGCACTGGGGCTGCCTAAGTTCCCTCCTCTTACTCTCTCAAAAACCCCAGGAGTTTCTCATACCGTGGCTGCCCCCACTATGCTTCCCTCTTCTCCTCTGGGCCCCTCAGTCCAGTCAGCTTCCACGCTCTTGATGCTTTGGTGCAGTGTGTTTCTTAGAAGGTGTGCATGTGTGCACTGTGTGCACACTATGTGTGTGCTGTGTGCGTGCTGTGTGTGCACACCGTATGTGTATTCTCTGTGTATCCATTCACTGTGTGCTGTGTGTGTGCATGCTGTGTATGTGTGCACTGTGTATCCTGTGAAGCTGCATGCCATGTGTATATGGTGTATGCATGTGCTGTATGTGGACATGGTGTATGTGTGCTGTGTATATATCTGCACTATGTATACATGTGTGCATTGTGTGCTGTGTGTGCCTGTTCTGTGTATGTATATGTGCTGTGTATAAGCTCTCTGTGCACTGTGCATGTGTACATGCTGTGTATTTGTGCATTGTGTGCACTGTGTGTGCACACTGTGTGCTGCGTGTGAGCTGTGTATGTGTGCACACTGTGTGTGTGCTGTGTCTGTACTGTGCCTGTATGTGTACATGTTGTGTGTGTGTGTCACTGTGTGCATTAGTGTACATGCTGTGCTTGTGTATGTGCGCCGTGTATGTGTATTCATGTGTACAGGATGTGGGCAGCTGCAATTACTCAGAAGCTAAAGTTTTTGGCTGAGGCCTCACAAAGGGCCTCTGACCTGAGTTGCATTGACTCAGAACTCCAGACCGTATGCCCTGGAGAGGACCCAAGGATCAAGGACCATGAAATAGTCCCTCAGCTGGGCTGAGCAGAGCCTGGAGAATGGTGTTTACTTCTGTACCAACTCGTCACTGTGTGAGCACTTGTTTTGGGCTGGAAGCTGCATGCCATGTATTCTTCTCTCCTACACTCCCATACCCATGTGTGAAGTTCAGGGACCAGTGTCCCTGTCTGACAAATGTGGCCATCAGCATGTGTTGATTCTAGATGTGGGAAGGAGTACAGAAACAAGATAATGGCTGCTCTCCTCTCAGCCCAGCTTTTCTAGAGATCAGAGGCTGAGACAAAGTTCATGTGTGAGCACTTTGTTGAGGAGTGTGGTCCATGGAAGCAGAAGGGAAGAAGGAGAGTGTGTAGATGGAGAAGCCTGACAGGACTTGAGACTGTCTGTGGAGAGACTCTGTGAAGCTTTTGTTCATCAGGCGTGAGGAAGTAGAATTTACTTTCTGGCCCCCGTGTCCCATTGACCTACATTGGGTCCGGGTGTTATCTGGTCCCACACTACTTCTAGGTTGTGCACATGGACTGGATGGATCCACAGAGTACACACCAGAGCAGGAAGGGTGTGTGGCCTGCTGGTGGCCGTGAGGCCCTAGGTCAGGCCATAGGTTAGATGTGATGGCTGCAGTGCTAGGCTACTCGGGGGGCAGTGCTGGGCTACTCGGGTGGCTCTGAGGCACAGATGTGGGTGGCACATGACAACATCTTGTTCAGCTCCCAGGACATGACCACATTAGCTTCTGTTTTCTCATCTAATCCTCACCACAGCCCTGCAAGAAAGGAAGGGCAAGAAACTATACACCCAGTCTCAGATTCAGAGCCTTCTCCATGGGGTTGAAACCATGTGTGTCTCCTGACTCTATCTGGATTCTCTCACCAAAGTTCCAGACACAGAGCTGACACACAAGAAAGGACTTGGCAGTGTGGATGGATGGCTACGAGTTGGAGTGCAGACAGCGTGAAAGGAATGGAGTTGAGGGAGCCCTGGGGTGTCCCAAGGTTGAGTCACTTGTGCTGGACAACAGAGGGAGGAGCAGGCATGAGCCCTGAAGCAGGGGCAGCTGCAGGGCCCCAATGCAGCCACTTCATTCTCTGGGGAGCTACTGGAGATATGCCAGGTGGAATACCTCAGCCCAGCCTGGCAGGCCAGGACAGCCTGTGATCAGGCAGAGTGGTAAGGGAGCCCTGGAAGTGAGTGGAAAGATGGAGAGGGCAACAATGCAGTTGCAAGAAGGTCCCATGCCTTGTTGCTTTGCCCACCTGGCCTACTGCACCTGTAGCCAGCCCAATGAACAGTACTGGTGGCAGCTCATTAAGGCAGGTGGCAAAGGGTCCCTCAGACACAGCCTGTGCCAGGGCAGCCTTCCCTCCTCGCCCCCAGACTACCGCAGGATCCCAGAGTGTGCTCTGCCCTGATAGGGGCAATGAGTGTGGCCTTTTCATCTAACACCCAGGTACCCCTTGAGACTTGACCAGGAGGATACAAGGAGGACCACTTTCCTTAATAGTGCTCCCAGAGAGCCAAGTAAACCTAGGTGTGAAACAGGAAAGCACTGTCACATAACCACTGCCTCGAAACTTGGAGCTTTCTTCCAAGCTGGCAGGAGGGCCCCTCCCTCCTGCATTTGGGCATCTGGGTACCTGGGCCTGCTCTTGCACCACCTGGCCCTGAGTGGGAGGTGGGAAGCTTGCAAGGCCTGCCTTCTAGTAGAGGGTTATTCACTTTCACCTTCCTGACTATGAGCCAGTTGTGTCTTTAATTAGAAGGTGCTTGCTTTCCTACTTGAACAGAGGGGGAGCTGCAGGCAGTCAGAGGAGGTAGACTGGATGCAAGTCTGACCCCCCTCTTTCCCAAAGGGCTGGTACTTTGTCCAGGCCAGCCCCAGCTGACTTGGAGCAGAGGCATGGGTCACTCGGGCTCCATCTTGGGCCCTACAGAAGCAGGCGCAGAAAGCTGGCCCACCCTCTGTCTTCCCCATCCATCGGGCCTGGCCTCAGAAGACTTCCTGAGCTCTCCAACGATTGTGTGCATCCTCCAGATAGGTCTGGATGCAGCCAGGAGCCACTGAGGCAAGAGAGAGGCTCCCTATGCTTCCTACTTCCAATTTCACTTGGTAAACCTTGAAAAATGCCAATGCCCAGGCTTTACGCCATGCCAGTTAAATCGGAATCATGGGGGTGGAAGCTGGTCAAAGTGTTTTTTTTAACTCCCCAGGTGATTCTGGTGAGAATCACAGCTGAGAAGCACTGATCAAGTGAAGCCAGGTCTGCCCACCTGCAGGCTAAACCTCTCAAAGGGACAAACATGTCCCTGGAAAATGGGCTTGATCCACCCAGCATACCTAGGCTGGAAATCAAGGTACTGCATTTAAACAGTGGATCAGGTGATAGCACTGCTGGTTGGGGCCCCACTTGGAGCCCCAAAGCTTTAGAAGAGGATTTAAAACTCCAGAGAATAGTGAATTCTGACTCAGAAGGTGCAAGTCTCTGGTGATGCTGTGGCTCTGGGGCTGCACTTGCTTTGGATATCCGACAGGGTCTGGCTCTCTGGGGCCTCTGGGGGCTTATGTGTCTAGAGAAATCCAGTGCTTCTGTGTCCTGGGCACTCCCCATGGTCTGAGGGGAATGCTGAGCAAGCACGTCTGTGGGAGTTGGCTTCCGAGGGTGGTGACACCATGTCTAGTGTGCAGCATTTTCCAAAGTGAGCCTCTGAGCCTCATTTAATCCTCTCAGCAAGACTCTGAAGTAGTGCTCTCTGTACCCATGGTACAGTTGAGAAAATTAAGGTTCCTAGTGGTTGAGGATTCTGATGAAGCCACAAGTGGCAGAGCCAGGCTCTAACTCAGGCCTCCCTGGCCACCTTTGCTGTGGTCTTGGCACAGCTGCAATCTAGCTGTGTGACCTGGGGCACTTAGCCTCTCTGTGCCTTGTCTTTATCTGCAACATTTGGAAAATAATGGCATCTCTTGTGGGGTTAATATGAGGATTAATGAGATGATTCAGCTCTTGCATTAGTGACACTGATGGTGTGTATGAAGTACCCATGACAGCCAGAAGGAGGGCCTGGCAGAGGCATCTTTAATGCTTCACAGCCTCATTCTTCTCTTACAGGAAACTATGCCCCAGACATCTGTCCTCTTCTCCAGCATACTCAGGCCCAGCTGTAGTGGACAGGTGCAGCCCAGCATGGGGGAGCGAGGAGGTGGGGCCAGCAGCTCCAGGGACCTCATCTTCCAGGATGGATGCCTCATCTCTGGATCCTTGGAGGCCTTGATAGAACACCTAGTCCCCACAGTGGACTATTACCCTGATGTGAGTGCTTGGGTCTGGAGAAAGGTGTGGGCTCCAGAGAAGGCTGCTTCTGGGATGGTGGGAGGGGGAGCAGATAGAGATGAATGGAGTAGCAGGGAAGGGGCAGGGTGGGCCAGGGGGGAGTCATTTCCCTGTGCCCTCCAGGTGGGTGGAAGATGGCCCTGGTGGCACAAGAAAGAGATACACGAGGGGCTGGGACAAGGGTCTGAGTTCTGGGCAGGGTCCTGGGGGAGGAATAAAAGTCTAAAGGGCCAGACCAGCACCACAGAGTCCTGGTGAGGGCCTGCCCTGCACAGGTCCTGTTCCTAAGCCAGAAAGTTTGCTTTGTGCATGAACCACTGCCACGCCTGTGGAGCCTAGGACAAATCATGCCCACACGAGCACAGCTAGCCTTCACCTACAATCCAGATGCCCCCTCTTCACCTCAAGAAGACACGAGCACATTTTTGGAACAGAGAGAAAGAGTTCTCTTGTCATATGTGGCTTCCCTTCTGCAGTAGTGGCTCTAGGTCCTTTCGAGAGCAGAGCTTCACAGGCCCTGACAGTGCCCACTCCATCCCCAGTACAGAGCTGGGCTCCCTGGCCTCCATGAGTGAGACACCACTGAGGGACAGTGGGGGAGGAATTGCTCTTCTCTGCCCTCCAGCTTTTATGTGATGATGCTGGAGGGTCAACTAAGCTTCTGGGACTTCCTGGCCCACCCAACATATCAGGACTCCTCCATCCTTCCTGGGCTCTGTCTACTCTTCCTCTTCCCACCCCATAAACCCTCTCAGGACCTGTCTGGGGCTTCTCCCTGCCATCGTTCAGCTCAGATCATGAGGAGCCCTCCATGCCTTCAGCACAAAGCCCAGTGATGAGAGTCGATGGATGTGGGACAGGGGCCCTGGCGAGGCAGGTGGAGACAAAGCCCTCAGCTGGTTAGTGATTGTACAGGGGCTAGCAATAGTCCCTGATGCTGGTACAGGGTCCAAGAAGGCCTAGCCCTGCCCCATAGATAAGCTGGTGAGGATCTGGAGATGAAAGATGCTTGGAGCTTGGCCCAGGGAGCATCATGGTCTGAGCACCAGGCTCATACAGGCCCGGAGCTTCCTGCCAAACATACAAGGTTGGGTTAGTGCCCATTGCAGGGTAGGACAGAGAGTGGGGAGAAGCCCAGCAAAGCAAGACTGCTGGAAGCTGAGCTCATCTAGGAGGCCTCTGTGAGCCACTGCGACGTGGGGTTGATCTGTGCCTTGCAAGTTGGGCAGGATTCAGGTGACAGTGAGAGAGAAGAAGGGCATTCATGGTGTAGTAAACCATGCAAAAACCATGACTACTGCATGGTGATGTTGGGCTTGGGAGGCAGTAGGGTGACGTGTAGCAGCAGGCTGTGAGTGTACCTGGGGGCCACGCCAGGCCTGACTCATGCTTTGCCCTCTGTTCCTTTTCTTCTTTTTTTCTTTTCTTCAGAAGACATACATCTTCACATTTCTCTTGAGCTCTCGGGTCTTCATCCCACCTCATGACCTGCTGGCCCGTGTGGGGCAGATCTGCCTGGAGCAGAGGCAGCAGCTGGAGGCCGGGTCTGAGAAGGTACATGCATGCTGATCAGATGGTGCCTGTCTCCATGCCTCTGGCTACCCATCCCGTTTCTGCTCAGAATAAGCAGATAGGACAGTGTCTGGCTGAGCCTGGCCTGGGGCCCTTCCTGATGGCGGTAGGTCTGCTGGTCTCTGCCCTCCTGGCACATCTGGGGTATGGCTCCCCTCCCACGATGCTGAAAGTAACTGCTGTTGGTAGGCACTTACACCCCCTCCCAAGGAAGGGCCCCAGTGGACAGCTCCACCAGCTTTCCTGGTCAGTGCCAAGAACCCCAAAATAGAGGCCTGGCTGTAGCTGGTGGAAAAGAAGCCAATGGGGCATGAGTCACTGCCTCCTCTAAGTGGGTCAGGTGGCAGCACTCTCAGGCTGGCACCTGTTCATTAGAGCTTTCAGTAACTCAGACAGGGCTGTTTGCCACTGTTGTCTCTTCTGTTTGAGCCAGGCTTTGGGCAGTTAGGATGGTCAAGAAACCACAGCTCTACCCTGAGGCCCTGGGGCAGGGACTTGGGGTGAGGTTTTAGAAGCCAAGGGTCTGGTAGAGAAGAAAGGGTGGTGGGCATGCTGTCAAAGAGCTGGCAGAGCCTAGTTCGGGCTGTAGCAGAGCATGGCCTGTCCCCATTTACTGATGACCTTCCCCTCCACTTTCCTTCTGTGAGGCTGGGCCCTGAAGGATTGCAGCAAAGGCCAGTGAATGCCATGTCTGCTCAGAGTCTCCTCTCCAGAGGGGCTTTCCCAGGGTGCCACAGGGCAGGGATGCAACAGGCACTGACTACAATCTGGAAAGACTCTGGAGGGGCAAGTGGAAATAAATCAGAGTGGGGTGAGTGAGGGGGCTGAAGGTCAGCATGGGGACAGTAGCAGCCTGGAGTGAGCCTGCTAGCCTGTGTCCATGGTGACATGCACAGCTGGGCCACTGAGGAAGGAACACAAGGCTCTGGTTCATGCTGCATGTGGGTGTTGTAGGCATCTGAGGGAAGGTCAGCAAAGCCTTCTGGGTTGCCCATGCACTGGATTCTGGCCAGAAGCAGTGGCTGCAGGAATGCAGGGTCATCTGAGAGAGGCTCTGCCAGATATGGGAAGCCATCACTAAAGGACCGGCTAGGGGCATGGGACAACTTGAGTCAGGTCGGTTGGAGGCAAAAGAGGGGCGCAGGAAGATGCAGGACTGAGGGATGGTTCCTCCAGGAGCTTGGCTTTGAAAGCAGTCATGGCCACCCAGTGGGTGAGATGGTCCAGGTTGGGCAAGCATGGACAGGTGAGCAGGGTAGGGAAAGGAGGAGCAGTGGGGGCGCAGGAGACGCAGGTGGCAGGGGGTGAGGCGGCAAGGTTCGTGTGGGCATTTGGGGGGATGCTCTGGCATTTCCTCCTCTCTCCTCCTGGACTGTGCATGTGTGTAAGCCTGGAACTACAGCAAGAGTGCCAGGACCACCTTTAATGACACAAAGTGGGGAGGAAGGCATCTCCACGGGTCTGTGCCCCTTCCCAGCACTTGCCAACCTGCTTTAATAGAAAGGGGACAGGCAAGAGCCTCTCCTTTATTACTAATGAATTTTCTTGGTTTTCACTTGTTTTATTTTATCAATAACTTCTAATTACAGCAAATGAAACTAGTTTTCTATGCCATGGTAGTGTTGGGGCAAGGTTTTTGAAAATGAATTTATTTAAGTGAAAAAGAGCTGACTTAAGGGTGTCAATCCTTAAGTTGGCGCCAATTTCATACCAACAAGAACTCCCAATTTGGGGTGCAGTGAAAAAGGAACTTTATTTAGTGCAAATGCTCAATTATGAAATGGCATGGCTGTGAGAACAGCTCGGTAGTGTTACAGCTCATTTATGAAACAGCACAGCTGTGAGGCAGCCCTGGGACAAAGCAGCCCCGCGGTGAGGTTCTTCTCTGACTACACAACTCTGCTCCATGCCACCTGCTCTTGTGAGAAGTCTTAGGTCTTTCAACCACAGCAGGAGAAACCCAGTCTTTGGTTTTCGGTGAAAAGAGAAAGTGCACTCTCCAAGCACCAGGGGAGCTGACTTATATATGGACAGAAGTTCTGCTCCTGGTTCCGGATCGGTTTGTCCTCATGCAAAACCTCGAAGTTTGAGTGGTCCAAAAAGCACTGTCCTGATTGGTCGGAATGGAGCTGTTCTGGCTGGTGGGTAAAGATGCTAATGAGGATATAGTGACACAGCTCTGATTGGAGGGGAAAGTGCCAGTCTTATTGGTTGAAGTACAATGCAGACACTCCTTTCCAAGGGTTGGCTCTGCTGGCAGGAACACAGGACAGGCAGGTAGTTCAATGCAGACTTCTCCCTGACGTGTGGCTTTTGCAAGGGGCCTCTGTTTAGAAAAGGCTGCAAGTCTGTCTTTTTAAAATTTGAACCCAGTTAGCCACCAGGAGTCCTTCTTGGTAAGTATCTTCTTTCTCAGGGTCTACAGGGGGAATATGAAAGAGAGCAGGTATGACAAAACTGAAGGTGGACTGTTTAGGGGTTGTCCCCGCCCATCAGCCCTGCTCCAGCACAGAGTCAGGGCATAGGTGCTGGAGGGTTGGTGTACCATTTGTCATCTCGTTACTCACTCTGGTGGGTCAGGCTTCACTCTGTGCCCTGCCACCCTAGGCCAAGCTGAAATCCTTCTCTGCTAAGATTGTGCAGCTGCTAAAGGAGTGGACAGAGGCCTTCCCCTACGACTTCCAGGATGAGAAGGCCATGGCTGAACTGAAGGCTATCACCTACCGGCTCACACAGTGTGAGGAGGTAGGGTCCTCCCTCAACTCTTGATATGTGTGTGAGGGGGGGTCTACTCACACAGGGGGTGGGGTCCTTAGGGACAGCTCTGTATGTGGTCCTCTTCTCTATCACTCCTCCATGAAGACTGCTGGGTGGCTCCATTTGGCTATCTCCCCTACCTTGGCAAGTAATAGGCCAGACTGGCCCTTGGCACCATCTGCATGCAGGAAACCTTGAGCAGTAGGGCTAGATCTCACCCTGAGAATGTGGAATGATCCCAGGCCCCACCCTCTTCTGGACCTTGGATAGGTGGAGTGGGGGCATCTAGTGAGAGAGGTAAGAAGCTGTTTGGTTCCCGGTCTGTTCTTGGCCTTCAATGGAATTGGGAACCTGGAGAGCCAAGAGGGAGCCTGGGCTGGCTGTGCCTCAGTAATGGAAGTGCTCCATGTGCTCAGCAGCTCCTATCTGGCCAGAGGGCTTAGAAAGCCCAGGGAGAGCTTTGGGAGGGGCCAGGGCTGCCCGCACCCAGGGAATGAAGGCTCCTGGCCCCAGAGGAATCCCTTCGGGATGCCTTCATCCCTATTATGGGCTTCTCTTGCTGTAGGATGGCCCTAAGAAGTAGCTTAGCTGGCCGCCTCTGCCTCCAGTAAAGTCACACTTTTCAGATCCAGAAGCCTAGCTCTGGCCCTGCTCTGGTTCTCGGATTCCTTCTTCATAGGACAGCCCACTAAGCCACCCTCTTTAGCAGGCCTCAGAGGAGCCCACACTATACTCCATTGTGTTAGGTCCAAGTGCTAATGGCAGGTTTGGGTAGGGCATATGCCCTCAAAGTCAGGCATGGCCCTGGAGATGAGATGGGTGTCTCCACGGAGGTGGTAGTCTTGCCACTAGCCTGCACTGGTAACTTCATCCCTCCCTCACCCCTACAGGAGAATGGCACAGTGAAGAAGGCCATCACCCAAATGATGCAGAGCCTGCTGCTATCCCTGGCTGCCCGGAGCCAGCTTCAGGAGCTTCGGGAGAAGCTCCGCTCGCCAGCTCTGGACAAAGGGCCTGTCCTCAAGGCCAAGCCACCAGCCACTCAGAAGGATATCCTGGGCATGTGCTGTGACCCCCTGGTGCTGGCCCAGCAGCTGACTCATATCGAGCTGGTCAGTGCTACAGTTTGCCTGCCCAGGGTACGGCTGGGGTTACATTACTCATGCTCACCTAGGGCCACTGGACCCCTGGCCTCTTTCTCAACATAGTGCTGCAGGGCCTCCCTGGCTGAGCCGACTAGGGTATTAGGTGAAGTCTACTTGCTAGCCCTGACCACTGTCTCTGGCTGGTGTGTGTCTACTTGAGCAGCAGGTTTCTCTGTGCCTGGTGCCTGGTTCCCTAGGTTCACCGCAGCCCTGTGTTCATGGAAGGGGCTGGGACCATGAGAACCAAAGTAGCCCCAGGAAGGAAGTGAGGGGCTTCAATGGTGAGAGTCAGGAAGGAAGTGAGGGGCTTGGACGGAAGTGAGGGGCTTCAATGGTGAGAGTCAGTTAGCCAACTCTGTCACCTCGTCCTGCCTGTGCCCTGGGCTGAGAAGGTCCCCTGCATACCCTGAGGCTTCCACCTCACCTCCTTTCAGCCCTGTCCTCTCCTCTCTAAGTGTGTGTGTGTGTGTGTGTGTGTGTGTGTGTGTGTGGTGGGGGAGGGGTTGGCTTCCAGACTCTTTGTGGTGGGGGTGGGGTGGGGTGGGGCGGGGGGGGGGGTGTTGGGCAGGGCCTGCCCACTGGCTAGGTGCTCTAATCAAGGAGGGGCCATGGTGCCCACGTGCAGACAGGTCCTGACTGCTTCTGTGAACATGCCCTCTACCCCGAGTGTGGGGCTTGTCCAAGGATAGCAGGCTTAGCACTCCTCTTCTGCTGTTTCCTTATCCCACCCCAGGAGAGGGTTTGCAGCATTCACTCCGAGGACCTGATGCAGATCATCAGTCACGTGGACTCTCGAGACAATCACAGGGTGAGGGGCTGTGGCCTGAGGGTAGGCTTGGCACTTACACCCCATGCAGGGTAGGTGGGGTCCTGACCCAGCACACCTGAGCACCTCTGGAGAGTCTGGCCTCCTGATGCCTCCTGGTGCCTGTTCCAGGGTGTCAGCGGATAGCCATGTAAGATGATGCATACTTGGAGGGGGCCCAGCATTCTCAGGGCCATGGACAACCAACCTGGCCTCCAGATCTAGCCCTGGGCATCTTGGAGACCCAGGCTAGCCAAGGGGATCTGTCTAGTTGCCTCTATCCCAACATAACTTTCAGTTTCCTCCCCTGGCTCCTCAGTTCTGGGGACAGGGCTGGGCAGCACCCGCTGGCAGGGTCCTTGGGCTTCTTGTGACCTGCTGTGTCCCCCCCCAGTGCCGAGGGGACCTGACCAAAACCTACAGCCTGGAGGCCTACGACAATTGGTTCAACTGTCTCAGCATGCTAGTGGCCACCGAGGTGTGCCGGGTAAGCACTGCACAGTGGACATGGGCAGGGTGATGCCATCTCCTAGCCAATCCCATGGTGCTGCCTGAGGCATCCTCAGATGCTTCTGCTCCCTCAGATGTTGAAACTTTGAAAGTAGGGATAGGAAGCCTCCATTGCCAGGGCCTTGGAGGTGCCTTCTTGCCCCCATGTCCAACAGTGATGCCTTAAATTACAACCAAGACTCATTCATGTAGTGCACCTTGTGGCCAGCATGGTCTGTGAGCTCATTTGGGGTCCCTCAGCCCTCTCTACCTGCCCTCTTCCTCTGCCTAGAATCAGAGATACCACAGTTGCATTTCCTCCCTCTGTAGCCTGCCAGCATCCCCCTTCCCTGGCAGCTCTGTGGGTCCTGGGCTAATACCAACCTGGTGTCCTTCAGGGACTGGTAGTAGAGGGGAGGACCCCTTGTGGGGCTCACACTGAGGCCACTGGCCCCCCTTCAGGTCGTGAAGAAAAAGCATCGGACCCGCATGCTGGAGTTCTTCATCGATGTGGCCCGGGAGTGCTTCAACATCGGAAACTTCAACTCCATGATGGCTATCATCTGTGAGTGTCTGGGCCTGGGGCTCCCCACCCAGCTTCTGCATGCCTCCCCCCGCCACCCGACCTTACCTGCTGACCTTTGCAGCTGGCATGAACCTCAGTCCTGTGGCGCGGCTGAAGAAAACATGGTCCAAAGTCAAGACAGCCAAGTTCGATGTCTTGGAGGTAGGCACCCAGCCTCATCCTGTGTTGAGAGGTGGGCCTCCCATTGCACTCTGTTCCTCGCTCAGGACTTTCCTACAGTGCTGGAGTGTATTGAGCAGGCCTGACCTGACCACCCTGGTAAGGCAAGTGGCCTGAGCTGTCCTCAGCCCTCACTTTAGTCAGATCTAGCATCGCCCAAAGCAAGCTCTGGGGAGTAGTTAGTAAAGAGTTTGGCAAAAGTGGGCCTATGAGCCCTGCATTGGGTGATGCTGACTAAGCAGAGACAAGCCTGTCCCTGGCCCAACTTTTCATGGTCCTGGATCATCTGGGTGACCCAGAGCCTGACAGGTAAGTTCACTCACAGCCTTTTCTGGATGCATTTGATCACAGAATCCATTTTTTGAAAACATGTATGTCTTGTGTAGTTGATCAGATTTGGAAGATGTCGGTCTAAGCAGAGGGGCTAGGAAAGGATTCGAAAGGAAGTTTTGAAAGGAAAGAGGTGTGTGAGGGCTGCAAGACCTCTATGGCTTTCCCAGTGGTGCTGAGACTCAAACCTGGAAGGCTTTGGCCCTGTGCTCAGCTAGGTACCTCTGAGCTTCCCTCCCTGGTGCTCACATCTGGAAAGGAGGCCTTTTCTGGTGATAGTCTGAGGCACCCAGAAGGGAACTGCCTTCCCTATCATCTGTTTACTCACTCTGCTCCATAAAGGGTGTAGGGGTAGCACTGCCTACGTGTCCCCATCCTCCTTCCTGTCTACCTACAGCACCACATGGACCCATCAAGCAACTTCTGCAACTATCGCACAGCCCTGCAGGGGGCCACACAGAGGTCCCAGATGGCCAACAGCAACCGAGAGAAGATTGTCATCCCTGTATTCAACCTTTTTATTAAGGACATCTACTTCCTCCATAAAATCCACACCAACCACCTGCCCAATGGGCACATTAACTTCAAGGTGAGCTTAGCCCCACTGCAGTGCAAGGGGAGGGGCCAGGATGTCCTAGCACAGGGCCAGGCAGCCCTTGCAGCTTTGCCCAAGGGCAGGTAGAATCTATCCGTGTCAAGAGAGTGGCAAGGTGTGGCTCTGTAGCAAAAAGGTCTTTAGAACTGAAAGTTCCAAAGTGGGTCATTTGACCTCCAGGTATGAGTTTATCCCTGTCCTTTTGGGTGGCTGGTCTGGTTAGAGGGTTTGGAGCCACAGGGAACCTGCATTTGAAGCAGGACTGGGCCCTGCACTGAGAGAAAGGGTTCTTGACTGAGTACAGGAAAGAATTCAAGCCCACACCAGAGTTAGAGTTAAAAAGAAAGTTTATTAGAGAAAGGGTAATGCTCCATAGACAGAGTGGTCTCCTCTCAGAGACAAAGAGTAAGAGAGGCTGAGAGAGACTCAGAGGGCCAGAGATGATAGAGAGAGGGAGTTGGAGACAATGAGAGGGACAGAGAAAAAGACAGGAACTGAAAACAGACAGCGAGAGGGACCCTGAGTGTTCTGGGAATTCAGTTTATATATATATCATTCTGAGTTTCTATGAATTACTTTGTTTACCCATTTTCCTTTAATGGTATGGATATACAGTGTGAAAGGATAAAAGTATATGTAGCATGAAAAGATAAGAATATGTAGCATGAAAGGTCTGCTGGCAATTCTCAGCCTTTGGTTTTAGCCGTAGGGAATGAATGGTTGTGTTTATTTTGTGTAGGGTGTGACTTAAAGACTTGTTTTTCTGTTTTCTCTTCCTGATGTGGGGAAATGGTTTGTTAGCAATCCCAGGAGAAATCTTCCTTTGTTCTGTAGGTTTCCTCATGGTCTGGCCTTAGGGTTGATCAGAACATTGCAGTCTCTTAAATATAGCTTGATTTAACATTTACTTCTCTTGCCTCCTTCCTATATTATATTTACCCAGGATCCTGGTCCCAGCACTGACCTCACCAGGGAGACAAAGAAGGGGATACCACTGAGGGTTTGGTAATCAATAAGGCTTTAGACAAAGGGAACTCAGGCAGGGAGGAAGAGGCAGCAAAATTCCAGGTGGAAGTGAAGTCTTGTCTGGCTAAGGGCAGGAGATTAGAACAAAGGTGATTGGAGAGGTGTATGGGGAGCTAGGTTGTCCAGTGCTCACCTCATACAGGTAAGGGGTGGGAGACAGTTATAGATACCCACAGAAGCCCCCAAATGAGATCATGGCACATTCTGGTTGGTGGTACTGTGCTGGTTTTGGCTAGGATGCCTGCTGGAGCCTGGGGTCACAGATGGGGCCCTATGGGGTCCCTGCACAGGGGAGGCACAGACCTTGCTGCCAGCCTGATGCCTGGGCAGAGGGCAGGACAGTGTGTCCTCTGGGATACAGGCTGGCTCTGACATTGCATAAAGTGCTTCCATGGCTATGAAGTCAGCTGTGCAGGGCCACTGTCCCATCTTGATAGGACCAGGGAAGTGAGCAGCAGACTGAGACCAGAATCTATATCCCCTGCCCCTGACCAGACTTCTAGCTTAAGATGACAAGTGAACATCGAATTTGTCTTCTGCCCTTTCAGAAATTTTGGGAGATTTCCAGATTGATCCATGAGTTCATGACATGGACACAGGTAGAGTGTCCCTTTGAGAAGGACAAGAAGATTCAGAGTTACCTGCTCACGGCACCCATCTACAGCGAGGAAGGTGAGGCTGCGTCTGCACAGCAGCAGCCCCCTCCCTCTTGTCCAGGGCCCATGTGCCCTCTTGGGGTCACCCTGGGGGATGGGCCTGATTGTTAACCCTGTGCTACACAGGGGAGGCAGGGGTGAGTACATGAGGGTGGGTTGTGGGCAGATGACAGATAAAGGAGGATAAAAACAAGAAGAGACCAGGCTTCATTGGTCACTTGAGAGAGCCAAAACAGGGTCGGGCCAGTGCTGCAGAACGAGGCACCTTCTCAGAATCCCCGAGCAAGTGGCTGGGAGCCCTAGGCCTGATGTGGTCTGGAACCTCACATCGCAGAGACCTATGGATAAGCCCAGGCTGGAGGTCACGGTCTCCTTGGTCCAAGAGTTCCTTCTTGGCCTAGCTACACCCCTATTGTGAAGTTTTAAAAGGGATAATTGGCATGATAGGCAGGCTAACCACAAGTAGACATGGATTCTGATGGTCTTCCCTGTCTCTCAGCACTCTTCATTGCCTCCTTTGAAAGTGAAGGTCCAGAGAACCATATGGAAAAGGATAGCTGGAAGACTCTCAGGTAGGAGAACTAAAGGGACAGTCCTGCAGGCCTCCAAGACCAGCCCCATGCAAGGAAGGGAGAGGGCTGCGGGGAGATATCTGCCCTTTCGAAAGGCAGCCGGGGGAGAAGGGCAACCCTGGTGCAGCTGCCAGTTAGAGGGAGGCTGAGGACTTGGGGTTTGAATGTCCCCACTGCCCTTTGCTTGCTCAGGGGAAGGGCCTGCTGGTGTCTGACCATTTCCTTGTGCCCTGTCCATCTTTAGGACCACTCTCCTTAACAGAGCCTGAAGATGTGGATGCCGCCTGCAGACACGGGATGAAGCACACACGTGAATCGTGTTTTAATCTTGATATGGGTTGAGATGTGGTGGCCTCACTGGTTGAGGTCTATTTTGTATATAACTTTTATGGGATAAAATGGTAATTATTTCATGTATCAACCTTTGGCACAAAGTTTTTTGTTTATTTTAAATAACAGGGCAGGGCCCTGGTTTGGGGAGGGATAGGGAAAGAGTATCATGGGAGATGACATCCATGATAACATCTCATTCTAATGAAATGTAGATTTTTATTTTCTGCTTTTGATTATATCCACATTGTAGGAAAAAATATATATATAGATATAAAAATCAACTAAAACCAATGTGAGCCCTGCCTGCTTGGATGCCCTTCTAGCCCTCTGTCTCTGATGTCGGGGCTAGTGCCTTAGAGGGTACTGGGGAGCTCTTTCTCATTCTGCTCTAGCCTGCACCCAGCAGTGCCATGGGAGGCACTGGGAAAACTGGGCCCTAAACTACAGGAGCCTGCCCTCAAAACATGGGCCACTAAGGTTCCAGGTTCCAACAAGGCCTGAGAGGCCAGGTGGTCTTATTTGCGTACTTTTGGAAGTGAACCTTTAAATATGAGCTTTCCAAAGTTTACATTTTCCTTTTACTTTATCAGGGATTTATGGGGTTGGGAGGGGCAGAGGGACACCTGACAGCATATTTTCTGTTGGAATATGTCTGGCAAGTCTTTCTTCAACTACATTTTAGGAAAAGAGGATATCTAAAATAATGTAAGGTGGGAGGAGTTGTGGAATTGTCAGTTTTCCAGGCTGTGACTGAAAGACACATTTACCTGTAATGAATAACATACAAAGTAGACTTGAGAATGGAGACATTTAAGCTGTTTTTGAAACCCAGCTACAAAGTGAAAAGAAGCAACTCATAAGCCAGTATTCCAGTGGACAGCCACCTCCTCCCCTCTGGGTGGCGGCTTCTCTAAGGGAATCTGAAACAGAAAATGAGCCAGGCCAGTAACTGCTGGAGCCCATGCACATATAACTGCTCGACGTTTGGAGGTATTTTCCACTCCCAAACTCGAGCACACTCATTTTCTGACTTCCTGGCTGTGACCGCCCTGTTCTCTTGAAAGGGGAAGGTGGGCCATCCACACTGACTCCATCTCCCTTACGGGGGGCTTTGCACAAGCAGATTGGGAACTACTTACCCTTGTCTTACTTCACACGCCTGTCTTCTGCAGAAGTCTGCAGTTGGAAGGCCTGGTGAGGATGGGCCAGTTAGTTCCTAATTCCCACAGCTCCAGAAGAGCCTGGAGATGTGAAGGCGAGGCTTTAGGAAGGAGGTGGCTCTGTGAGCCTCTGCTGATGTTATCTTCAGCCCTGGGTAGAACAAGAATATTTACACTGTATTGTCACAGTGTTTTTGCACTTTTCAGACATTCTAGATAGTACATATTGTCTATTGATAGTACATATTACTTTGTTTATGTATTTGAGATAAAGAAAGGCTTAAAACTTGAGAGTATATATTTGGAATACAATATTAGAACATTTTCTGTATGTGCATTAAGGAGCTTTCCCATCATGTACACTTCACTGGGTCCTCAATTTTAGTACCCACCTGATAGTGTCTGCGTTTGACACTTTATTTTCCCAATTGGATACATTTCCTGTGATGTTTTGGTATTTTGAGATGAACTGTGACTATAAAGCTGTACTGTAACGCAGGAATGTCAGTGTTGGTGTGACTGGATGTATTTGCATCAATAAAAGAACACATTGCTCCCTTCGCGTGCCTGCTTTCTGTGCATAGCCAGTGAGGCTGGACGGCTCTGCTGCTAGCGGAGGACAAGATTTCCAGGGCCCACTGTGGCCTTTCAAAGGAGCTCTCACCTACACAACACATTCTGACAAAAGGCATTTTCAAATAAATATAAAACAAGGCAGAGTTGTACAGGCAGTGTATTTCAAAGTAAGATCCAAAAAGATGTCAGTGCTTATATTACATGGTCATGTATGTTTGGGAAACCTAACTCAAACATGATGGTAAAGGTTCCTTTACTGTAGGACTCATCAGAACCTTCAATGTCCATAGGGACTGTGGGTCTCTCCCAGGGTGGGGGAAGCTGGAGGGCACCTACTGGCATTTTTCTGCAGGGCACTTTGCCAAGCACAGTTCTAGATAGGACTTTTTCTGTTGTAATGAGTCCCATTCAAGAGCACTAAAGAAAAGGGATTTGTGGAGGGGCACACAAGGGCTTGTGGAACTGAAAGGAATGAGACACTAGAATCGTAGGCAAACTCCCACTTGCTTCTCTCCAGCCTGTCCCAGGGCTTCCCTATTAACAGTGCCCGGGCCCGGGCCCCATGAGGTTCACTGGTCACAGCTTGCCAAACCTTACTCTGCTTCTTCAGAGCTCATTCAGCCCATTTTTAATGTGTTTAGTGTCTGTCATACCCATTGGACCCATTAGCACTGCCCAAGAGAAAACTTTCTGCAGTGATGGAATGTTCTGTATCTGCACTGTCCAGTATAGTAGCTGTTAGTTACATATAGATATTGAGCAATGAAATGAAGCCAGTCTGACTGAGGGTGTTAAGTTTAAATAGCTAGTGGTCACTGTGTTGGATAGACGGCTGCACCCTTCCCCCAGTGCCTCATGGAGTGGACAACATGAAATAGGTGCTCACGTGCTTGTGGAGCAAATGAGGACACCTGTGAGGATGTGAGTTTTGGATAAATTACGCCACTTTTTAGGTCTTTAAATTCAATGGCATTCTTAATTTCCTGATTAAATTTTGGAAGTTTCTACGTACTTCATCTGAGAAGGGACAGCACATTTTTGGTCTGTATTGGACATGGAGCTTGAGCTGGGAGTGGACAGTGAGCTCGCCTGGCTAGCTGGCACTCTCCCCTTCACACATGGGGTAGTCCCTCCAGGGCACTGCTTCTCAAGGTATGGGTCCCAGACCAGCAGCAGCAGCACTGGGAACTTGTTCAGAATTTATGCTCAGGGCCCCACCTGAGTACACCTGCTGAATGGGAAACATGGAGTCCAGGCAAGTTTGAGAAGCTCTTCCGGCAGGTAAGATCCTGTAGGAGTTGGCTTGTGCTTACCCTCATAGCCCACCTCTCCCAGGTACACTTTACCTCTCAGGCTAGTAAACTCAAACACACCATACTCTTGCACCTCCTCTAATACATGTGCCATCTCATTCACAAACACACACATTCTTGGAGAGCCTCCTCACATCTTCCTGGTGTGTGGCCAGTGACCAGCATGGTGTGCAGTTCCTACCACCACGTGAGTGAATGTTACCTTTCACTTCACACACACATTTCAGGAACAAATCTCCATTACAGATCAGAAGATAAGCTAAGGATCTCTAATAAGGCCATAGAAACTTCTGTGATAAAACTAAGACTATTTGTGAAATATACACCTACTACACCTATACGTAAAATGTATGTTATATTCTTCAGGGAGGCAAGACAGGATAAGCATAAGAGGATTTAAGTTCTAGTTTCCAATTCCTAGCTGGGTACCCTTGGACAACCTTACACATATTTTTACTGTCCAGATAATTATTTTTAATGAATAGTTCTCTTTAAAATTCAGCACATAGTAAACAGTAAAATAATTAGCTAAGAGGAACTGAATCCATTCTAATAAACTGCATTTTTTTTTTTAAGTAGCTAAACTAAGAATACTTAGACATAGGCCAACTCAGTCATCCATTCAATCTACTTTCATTCCAGAAGGCATATGAATACATTGAAGACCTTTCATGAGCAGAATACCCAAGGTAGAGTGTTCTTACTAGGTTACTGATGAAAAACTGTCAGGTGGCTGATGAAATAACTGGGTGAGCCTAGGACCCCCTTTTCATCCTGATAGTTTAACATTCCTTGCTTATATATTGCAGATTGATACTTAATGGTCTTTACTGAATGAAAATTTTAGTATCAAAACTAATACACTAATTACAGCACATTCTGGTCTGTTTTTATGTAACTAGACAAAGTTTGTAATTAAAGTTCAGCGATGGGTCTTTACTGCACAGAGCTAACCAAATGGATATATGTAGTGTTAGCTATTTTTATTCTTTTTCTTTATGGTTTAGAATTGTCTAATGTAGAATTGAGACTTTAAAAAAAAGATTTTTATTAAAATATAACTAACATACAATATTGTATTAGTTTCAGGTGTACACCATAGTTATTCAACATATATCTAAAGAAGTGATCATCGTAAGTCTAGGAACCGTCTGACACTGTACAACACTATCAAAATATTATTGACTATATTCCCTATGCTATATATCACATCTCCATGGCGCAGTTTTATACCTGAAAGTCTGAACGTCTTACTCTCCTTCACCCATTTCTCCTCCTTTTTGATATTTCAATTACAGTTGACATTCAATACTATTTTATATTAGTTTCAGGTGTAAAGCATAGTGGTTAGATATTTATATAATTAACGAAGTGATCCCCCTGACTAATCTAGTAGCCACCTGACACTATCCACAGTTATTACCATATTATCATATTATCGACTATATTTCCTATGCTTTTCATTACATTCCCATGACTATTTCATTACTACCAATTTGTACTTCTTTTTATAGTTCTTTTTTTTTTAGTTTTTTTTCTGACTTTATTGAAATAGACAATTAGTTACTTGTATTCACATTGTACAATTCAATGAGTTTTTTTTTTCAATTATAGTTGGTATACAATAATATATTAGTTTCAGTTGTACAGTATAGTTATATAACTCAAAAGTGATTACCCCAATCTAGTACCCCGCTTACCCCTACATATTTATTACATTATTAACTATTTTCCTTATGCTACATTTTATATCTCCATGTCTATTTTGTAACTATCTATTTGTACTTAATACCTTTGCCTTTTTACAGTGTCCCCACCAACCCCCTCTCATCTAGTAGCTCTAAAAATATTCTCTATAAGTTTGTTTCCATTTTTGTTGTTGTAGTTGTTTATTTTATTCTTTAGATTCTACATGTACGTGAAAACATGTGGTATTTGTCTTTCTCTATCTGACTTCAATGCAATACCCTCTAAATCCATCAAAGCAATATCTTTCCCATCCCTTTCCTTTTAGTCTTTGTGTGTCTTTTAATCTGAAGAGAGTCTCTTAAAAGCAACATATGTAGGGGGCTTGTTTTCTTATCCATTCAGCCACCCTATCTTTTGGTTGGAGCACTTAATTCTTTTCCATTTGAAGTATTTGTTGATAGGAATGTAGTTATTACCATTCTTTATTCATGTTTTTGATACATGTTTTTTCTTGTTAAAGTTAGTTTATTTTTATCTGGGAAGCTCTTTACCTATCCTTCCACTCTAAATGATAGCTTTGCTGGATAAAAAATTCATGGTTGTAAATCCTGAGTTTTCATCACTTTGAATATTTTGTGCCAAGCCCTTCTGACCTGAATAGTTTCTTCTGAGAAATGAGCTGCCAGTATTATGGGTGCACCTTTGTAGGTAATTAACTGCTTTTCTCTTGTTGCTTTTAAGACTCTCTTTGTATTTAACCTTTGGCATTTTAATTATGTCTTGGTGTGGGCCTCTTTGGTTCATCTTTTTTGGGACTCTTTGAGCTTCCTGGGGTTGTATGTCTATTTCCTTTGCCAGGTTAGGGAATTTTTCCATCATTATTTCTTCAAATAGCTCTTCAACTTCTTGTTCCCTTTCGGTATCTCTATGATCCGGATGTTTTTACATTTAATTTTGTCCCATAGACTCCTTAATTATTACTATAGTCTTGGCTTCTATTTTCTTGCCATTCTGATTGGGTGTCCTTGGCTTCCCCATCCTCTTTGATCCTCTTTCTTTATCCACTCTGTTGATGCCCTCTATTCTCTTCATTTCAGATAATGTGTTCTTCATTTCTGACTGGTTCCCTTTTATAATTTCCATTTCCATTTTTATGGTTTTTTTTTTTTTAATCTCTTTGTTAAAGTTCTCACCGGGTTCATCTACACTTCCCCTAAGTTCACTGAACATCTTTATAACCAGTGTTTCAAACTCTGGGTCTATTAGATTGCTTGACTCTATTGTCCCTGGATCTCTGTTCTGTTCTCTCAGACGGCTTCTGTTTCTTTGTCTTCCCATTTTGGCTGCCTTTCTGTGTCTGTTTCTATGTACTAAGCAAAGTTCCTAAGTCTCCCAGTATTATTAGTGTGGCTTTGTGTAGTAGGTGTCCAGTGGTCCTGAGAGGGCTTCAACTGCAGACCAGGTTTAGTCCTAGCCTGGGGCCACCTATTAAGAGTCAGCAAAGAATCCACAGATGCTGTGCTTACAGTTCCCTTAAGAGGCCATGCCAGAAACCAAGGCCAGTTACCACAAGTGTGGGTCTTAAGATTGGCTCAGTAAGGAGCACCGAACTCACAAGGATTCACCTGAATGTGTCTTGGGTGGGGCCACAAGTTGGGGGAGGCAGAGTTTCACAGAATCCTCTGGGCAGAGCGATCTCTGTTACCCAGCTGGATGACATCTCAGCTATGGCAGTGCTGCACACACACTGGGAGTGGGGAGGGCACAACAAAGAAACAATGTATACCACCAGAACTTCTGCCCAGGAGAAGAGCCTCGCCTCCAGCCTTTGCTCCATAAACTCAGTGTCCCCCTATAAGTTCCTGGTGCCCCACAAGCAGCCCACTCGGTGCTGGTGCTCAGAGCCAGCAGGTTTGTCACCATGAAAATCTGGTCGTGGACACGTCTTCTTTAAGAGGCGTCTGTAGCTGCCATAGCCTCTGTCCCACCAGCCACTTGGGCAAGGCAAGCCTCACATCTTCACCTCCTCCTCCCTTCTACCATTGCAGGTTGATTAATTATTTCTCTCCCTAGTTGTAATGCTTCTGTTCATCTAGTTCCCAGGCGACTTTGCTTGCTGTTTTCTCCATATTTCTGTCCCAACTTTGATGTAGTCACAAGAGGGATGAACAAAGCCTCTATCTTCTATACCACTTTTTGCTGTCTCAATTTGTTCTTCTTAATCCCTTATGTTTTTCATCCTACCCTCTAAGGCCTTCCCATCTGGTAACCAACAGTTTGTTTTCTGCATCTATGAATCTGTTTCTGTTTTGTTTATTGTGTTATTTAGATTCAACACATAAGAGGGATCATACGGTATTTGTCTGACTGACATTTTTTTTTTTAACTTAGACTAATACCCTCCTGGTCCATCCAATGTTAAAATTTCATTCCTTTTTATGGCTGAGTAATATTCTATTGTATATATGTACCATAACTTCTTCATCCAATCATCTACTGCTGGAACTTAGGTTGCTTCCATAATTTTGATACAGTAAATGATGCTGCAATGAAAATAGGGATGCATATATTTTTCCTAATTAACGTTTTGAATTTCTACAGGTAAATACCCAGAAGTGTAATTGCTGGGTCATATGGTAGTTCTATTTGTAATTTTTTCACAGCAGCTGCATCAATTTGCAATCCCACCAATAGTGAATGAGAGCTCCCTTTTCTGCATATTCACACCAACACTTGTTTGTTGATTTACTGATGATGGCCATACTGACAGGTGTGAGGTGATCTCATTGCGGTTTTAATTTGCATTTCTCTAGTGATT